>NW_027018116.1:0-77011 GCF_032854445.1 Liolophura sinensis | reverse complement strand
ATGTACAAATGGTGTGCTTTTTCTACACGTAGATAAAGACATTGAGATTGTCATGGACTTAGAAGTAAGACAAATGCTGGATGAGTTAAATGGGCTTAGCCCAAAAATTTGACGTCTTCTGGGTTACAGAAGGGCACATAACTTATAGTCAAAAGTTGAATATAGTAATGACCAGTCGCGATTGTACATAGTACAGTGTAGCCGATTTCCATTAACAAAAAGGCCAGGCAAAAATTCAAAAGTGGAAAAACTGTTCCAGTGCTGCTGGTAAGAGGCTAATCCGACGTATTTTGTGACGAGAAATCGAATGGTGCAAACTGCGTTGCTCTCCGACCATTAATTTTGGCTGTAGCCACAATTGAATGATCATTGATGTCATAGTCACGTGCCCAGCAACGGCTCTTACTCCATGGAAACCAGGGAAATATGCAATTTTTTAACAGCTGCCGATGCCTGGCCCAATTCCGCATCTATTAGAACCTTATTGATGTGGTTCAGTGATCAGTTGTACCTTTTACAGCAGACTGTATCTAGTACATTGTGTTTTTTATGTACGAATGGTGTGGTTTTTCTACACGTAGATAAAGACATTGAGATTGTCTTGGACTTAGAAGTAAGACAATTGCTGGGTGAGTTAAATGGGCTTAGCCTAAAAATTTGACGTCTTCTGGCTACCGAAGGCGCAAAACTTATAATCAAAAGTTGAATATAGTAATGACCAGTCGCGATGGTACATAGTACAGTGGAGCCGATTTCCATTAACAAAAAGACCAGGCAAAAATGCAAAAGTGGAAAAACTGTTCCAGTGCTGCTGATAAAAGGCTAATCCGACGTATTTTGTGACGAGAAATCGAATGGTGCAAACCGCGTTGCTCTCCGACCATTACTTTTGGCTGTAGCGACAATTGAATGATCATTGATGTCATAGTCACGTGCCCAGCAACGGCTCTTACTCCATGGAAACCAGGGAAATATGCAATTTTTTAACAGCTGCCGATGCCTGGCCCAATTCCGCATCTATTAGAACCTTATAGATGTGGTTCAGTGATCAGTTGCACTTTTTACAGCAGACTGTATCTAGTACATTGTGTTTTTTATGTACGAATGGTGTGGTTTTTCTACACGTAGATAAAGACATTGAGATTGTCTTGGACTTAGAAGTAAGACAATTGCTGAGTGAGTTAAATGGGCTTTGCCCAAAGATTTGACGTCTTCTGGGCTACCGAAGGGCACATAACTTATAGTCAAAAGTTGAATGTAGTAATTACCAGTCGCGATTGTAGGCCCTACATACTACAGTGTAGCCGATTTCCATTAACAAAAAGACCAGGCAAAAATGCAAAAGTGGAAAAACTGTTCCAGTGCTGCTAGTAAGAGGCTAATCCGACGTATTTTGTGACGAAAAATCGAATGGTGCAAACCGCGTTGCTCTCCGACCAATACTTTTGGCTGTAACCACAATTGAATGATCATTGATGACAAAATCACGTGCCCAGCAACGCTCTTACTCCATGGAAACCAGGGAAATTTGCCATTTTTTAAACAGCTGCCGATGCCTGGCCCAATTCCGCATCTTTTAGCACCTTATTTGATGTGGGTCAGTGTTCAATTGTACTTTTTACAGCAGACTGTATCTAGTACTTTGTGTTTTTTATGTACAAATGGTGTGCTTTTTCTACACGTAGATAAAGACATTGAGATTGTCATGGACTTAGAAGTAAGACAAATGCTGGATGAGTTAAATGGGCTTAGCCCAAAAATTTGACGGTCTTCTGGGCTACAGAAGGGCACAAAACTTATAGTCAAAAGTTGAATATAATAATGACCAGTCGCGATGGTACATAGTACAGTGGAGCCGAATTCATTAACAAAAACACCAGGGAAAAATGCAAAAGTGGAAAAAACTGCTCCAGTGCTGCTGGTAAGAGACTAATTCCGACGTATTTTGTGACGAGAAATCGAATGGTGCAAACCGCGTTGCTCTCCGACCAATACTTTTGGCTGTAACCACAATTGAATGATCATTGATGTCATAGTCACGTGCCCAGCAACGGCTCTTACTCCATGGAAACCAGGGAAATTTGCAATTTTTTAAACAGCTGCCGATGCCTGGCCCAATTCTGCATCTTTTAGCACCTTATGATGTGGGTCAGTGTTTAAATTGTACTTTTTACAGCAGACTGTATCTAGTACCTTGTGTTTTTTATGTACAAAATGGTGTGGTTTTTCTACACGTAGATAAAGACATTGAGATTGTCATGGACTTAGAAGTAAGACAAATGCTGGATGAGTTAAATGGGCTTAGCCCAAAAATTTGACGTCTTCTGGGCTACAGAAGGGCACATAACTTATAGTCAAAAGTTGAATATAATAATGACCAGTCGCGATGGTACATAGTACAGTGTAGCCGATTTCCATTAACAAAAAGACCAGGCAAAAATGCAAAAGTGGAAAAACTGTTCCAGTGCTGCTGGTAAGAGGCTAATCCGACGTATTTGTGACGAGAAATCGAATGGTGCAAACCGCGTTGCTCTCCGACCATTACTTTTGGCTGTAGCCACAATTGAATGATCATTGATGTCATAGTCACGTGCCCAGCAACGGCTCTTACTCCATGGAAACCAGGGAAATATGCAATTTTTGAACAGCTGCCGATGCCTGGCCCAATTCCGCATCTATTAGAACCTTATTGATGTGTTTCAGTGATCAGTTGTACTTTTTACAGCAGACTGTATCTAGTACATTGTGTTTTTTATGTACGAATGGTGTGCTTTTTCTACACGTAGATAAAGACATTGAGATTGTCTTGGACTTAAAAGTAAGACAATTGCTGGGTGAGTTAAATGGGCTTAGCCCAAAGATTTGACGTCTTCTGGGCTACCGAAGGGCACATAACTTATAGTCAAAAGTTGAATATAGCAATGACCAGTCGCGATTGTACATAGTACAGTGTATCCGATTTCAAATTAACAAAAAGACCAGGCAAAAATGCAAAAGTGGAAAAACTGTTCCAGTGCTGCTGGTAAGAGGCTAATCCGACGTATTTTGTGACGAGAAATCGAATGGTGCAAACCGCGTTGCTCTCCGACCAATACTTTTGACTGTAACCACAATTGAATGATCATTGATGTCATAGTCACGTGCCCAGCAACGGCTCTTACTCCATGGAAACCAGGGAAATTTGCAATTTTTTAACAGCTGCCGAGGCCTGGCCCAATTCCGCATCTATTAGAACCTTATAGAAGTGTTTCAGTGATTAGTTGTACTTTTTACAGCAGACTGTATCTAGTACATTGTGTTTTTTATGTACGAATGGTGTGGTTTTTCTACACGTAGATAAAGACATTGAGATTGTCTTGGACTTAGAAGTAAGACAATTGCTGGGTGAGTTAAATGGGCTTAGCCCAAAGATTTGACGTCTTCTGGGTTACAGAAGGGCACATAACTTATAGTCAAAAGTTGAATATAGTAATGACCAGTCGCGATTGTACATAGTACAGTGTATCCGATTTCAAATTAACAAAAAGACCAGGCAAAAATGCAAAAGTGGAAAAACTGTTCAGTGCTAATGGTAGGAAGCCAATCCGACGTATTTTATTACGAGAAATCGAATGGTGCAAACCGCGTTGCTCTCCGACCAATACTTTTGGCTGTAGCCACAATTGAATGATCATTGATGTCATAGTCACGTGCCCAGCAACGGCTCTTACTCCATGGAAACCAGGGAAATTTGAAATTTTTTAAACAGCTGCCGATGCCTGGGCCAATTCTGCATCTTTTAGAACCTTATTGATGTAGGTCAGTGATCAGTTGTACTTTTTACAGCAGACTGTATCTAGTACTTTGTGTTTTTTATGTACAAATGGTGTGCTTTTTCTACACGTAGATAAAGACATTGAGATTGTCTTGGACTTAGAAGTAAGACAGTTGCTGAGTGAGTTAAATGGGCTTAGCCCAAAGATTTGACGTCTTCTGGGCTACAGAAGGGCACATAACGTATAGTCAAAAGTTGAATATAATAATGACCAGTCGCGATGGTACATAGTACAGTGTAGCCGATTTCCATTAACAAAAAGACCAGGCAAAAATGCAAAAGTGGAAAAACTGTTCCAGGGCTGCTGGTAAAAGGCTAATCCGACGTATTTTGTGACGAGAAATCGAATGGTGCAAACCGCGTTGCTCTCCGACCAATACTTTTGGCTGTAGCCACAATTGAATGATCATTGATGACAAAATCACGTGCCTAGCAACGGCTCTTACTCCATGGAAACCAGGGAAATTTGCCATTTTTTAAACAGCTGCCGATGCCTGGCCCAATTCCGCATCTTTTAGAACCTTATTGATGTGGGTCAGTGATCAGTTGTACTTTTTACAGCAGACTGTATCTAGTACTTTGTGTTTTTTATGTACAAATGGTGTGCTTTTTCTACACGTAGATAAAGACATTGAGATTGTCTTGGACTTAGAAGTAAGACAGTTGCTGAGTGAGTTAAATGGGCATAGCCCAAAGATTTGACGTCTTCTGGGCTACCGAAGGGCACATAACTTATAGTCAAAAGTTGAATATAATAATGACCAGTCGCGATGGTACATAGTACAGTGTAGCCGATTTCCATTAACAAAAAGACCAGGCAAAAATGCAAAAGTGGAAAAAACTGTTCCAGTGCTGCTGGTAAAAGGCTAATCCGACGTATTTTGTGACGAGAAATCGAATGGTGCAAACCGCGTTGCTCTCCGACCATTACTTTTGGCTGTAGCCACAATTGAATGATCATTGATGTCATAGTCACGTGCCTAGCAACGGCTCTTACTCCATGGAAACCAGGGAAATATGCAATTTTTTAACAGCTGCCGATGCCTGGCCCAATTCCGCATCTATTAGAACCTTATTGATGTGGTTCAGTGATCAGTTGTACTTTTTACAGCAGACTGTATCTAGTACATTGTGTTTTTTATGTACGAATGGTGTGCTTTTTCTACACGTAGATAAAGACATTGAGATTGTCTTGGACTTAAAAGTAAGACAACTGCTGGGTGAGTTAAATGGGCTTAGCCCAAAGATTTGACGTCTTCTGGGCTACAGAAGGGCACATAACTTATAGTCAAAAGTTGAATATAGTAATGACCAGTCGCGATTGTACATAGTACAGTGTATCCGATTTCAAATTAACAAAAAGACCAGGCAAAAATGCAAAAGTGGAAAAAACTGTTCCAGTGCTGCTGGTAAGAGGCTAATCCGACGTATTTTGTGACGAGAAATCGAATGGTGCAAACCGCGTTGCTCTCCGACCAATACTTTTGACTGTAGCCACAATTGAATGATCATTGATGTCATAGTCACGTGCCAGCAACGGCTATTACTCCATGGAAACCAGGGAAATTTGCAATTTTTTAACAGCTGCCGAGGCCTGGCCCAATTCCGCATCTATTAGAACCTTATAGAAGTGTTTCAGTGATTAGTTGTACTTTTTACAGCAGACTGTATCTAGTACATTGTGTTTTTTATGTACGAATGGTGTGGTTTTTCTACACGTAGATAAAGACATTGAGATTGTCTTGGACTTAGAAGTAAGACAATTGCTGGGTGAGTTAAATGGGCTTAGCCCAAAGATTTGACGTCTTCTGGGCTACAGAAGGGCACATAACTTATAGTCAAAAGTTGAATATAGTAATGACCAGTCGCGATTGTACATAGTACAGTGTATCCGATTTCAAATTAACAAAAAGACCAGGCAAAAATGCAAAAGTGGAAAAACTGTTCCAGTGCTAATGGTAGGAAGCCAATCCGACGTATTTATTACGAGAAATCGAATGGTGCAAACCGCGTTGCTCTCCGACCAATACTTTTGGCTGTAGCCACAATTGAATGATCATTGATGTCATAGTCACGTGCCCAGCAACGGCTCTTACTCCATGGAAACCAGGAAATTTGAAATTTTTTAAACAGCTGCCGATGCCTGGGCCAATTCTGCATCTTTAGAACCTTATTGATGTAGGTCAGTGATCAGTTGTACTTTTTACAGCAGACTGTATCTAGTACTTTGTGTTTTTTATGTACAAATGGTGTGCTTTTTCTACACGTAGATAAAGACATTGAGATTGTCTTGGACTTAGAAGTAAGACAATTGCTGAGTGAGTTAAATGGGCTTAGCCCAAAGATTTGACGTCTTCTGGGCTACAGAAGGGCACATAACGTATAGTCAAAAGTTGAATATAATAATGACCAGTCGCGATGGTACATAGTACAGTGTAGCCGATTTCCATTAACAAAAAGACCAGGCAAAAATGCAAAAGTGGAAAAACTGTTCCAGGGCTGCTGGTAAGAGACTAATCCGACGTATTTTGTGACGAGAAATCGAATGGTGCAAACCGCGTTGCTCTCCGACCAATACTTTTGGCTGTAACCACAATTGAATGATCATTGATGTCATAGTCACGTGCCCAGCAACGGCTCTTACTCCATGGAAACCAGGGAAATTTGCAATTTTTTAAACAGCTGCCGATGCCTGGCCCAATTCTGCATCTTTTAGCACCTTATTGATGTGGGTCAGTGTTCAATTGTACTTTTTACAGCAGACTGTATCTAGTACCTTGTGTTTTTTATGTACAAATGGTGTGGTTTTTCTACACGTAGATAAAGACATTGAGATTGTCATGGACTTAGAAGTAAGACAAATGCTGGATGAGTTAAATGGGCTTAGCCCAAAAATTTGACGTCTTCTGGGCTACAGAAGGGCACATAACTTATAGTCAAAAGTTGAATATAATAATGACCAGTCGCGATGGTACATAGTACAGTGTAGCCGATTTCCATTAACAAAAAGACCAGGCAAAAATGCAAAAGTGGAAAACTGTTCCAGTGCTGCTGGTAAGAGGCTAATCCGACGTATTTTGTGACGAGAAATCGAATGGTGCAAACCGCGTTGCTCTCCGACCATTACTTTTGGCTGTAGCCACAATTGAATGATCATTGATGTCATAGTCACGTGCCCAGCAACGGCTCTTACTCCATGGAAACCAGGGAAATATGCAATTTTTGAACAGCTGCCGATGCCTGGCCCAATTCCGCATCTATTAGAACCTTATTGATGTGTTTCAGTGATCAGTTGTACTTTTTACAGCAGACTGTATCTAGTACATTGTGTTTTTTATGTACGAATGGTGTGCTTTTTCTACACGTAGATAAAGACATTGAGATTGTCTTGGACTTAAAAGTAAGACAATTGCTGGGTGAGTTAAATGGGCTTAGCCCAAAGATTTGACGTCTTCTGGGCTACCGAAGGGCACATAACTTATAGTCCAAAAGTTAAATATAGCAATGACCAGTCGCGATTGTACATAGTACAGTGTATCCGATTTCAAATTAACAAAAAGACCAGGCAAAAATGCAAAAGTGGAAAAACTGTTCCAGTGCTGCTGGTAAGAGGCTAATCCGACGTATTTTGTGACGAGAAATCGAATGGTGCAAACCGCGTTGCTCTCCGACCAATACTTTTGACTGTAACCACAATTGAATGATCATTGATGTCATAGTCACGTGCCCAGCAACGGCTCTTACTCCATGGAAACCAGGGAAATTTGCAATTTTTTAACAGCTGCCGAGGCCTGGCCCAATTCCGCATCTATTAGAACCTTATAGAAGTGTTTCAGTGATTAGTTGTACTTTTTACAGCAGACTGTATCTAGTACATTGTGTTTTTTATGTACGAATGGTGTGGTTTTTCTACACGTAGATAAAGACATTGAGATTGTCTTGGACTTAGAAGTAAGACAATTGCTGGTGAGTTAAATGGGCTTAGCCCAAAGATTTGACGTCTTCTGGGTTACAGAAGGGCACATAACTTATAGTCAAAAGTTGAATATAGTAATGACCAGTCGCGATTGTACATAGTACAGTGTATCCGATTTCAAATTAACAAAAAGACCAGCAAAAATGCAAAAGTGGAAAAACTGTTCCAGTGCTAATGGTAGGAAGCCAATCCGACGTATTTTATTACGAGAAATCGAATGGTGCAAACCGCGTTGCTCTCCGACCAATACTTTTGGCTGTAGCCACAATTGAATGATCATTGATGTCATAGTCACGTGCCCAGCAACGGCTCTTACTCATGGAAACCAGGGAAATTTGAAATTTTTTAAACAGCTGCCGATGCCTGGGCCAATTCTGCATCTTTTAGAACCTTATTGATGTAGGTCAGTGATCAGTTGTACTTTTTACAGCAGACTGTATCTAGTACTTTGTGTTTTTTATGTACAAATGGTGTGCTTTTTCTACACGTAGATAAAGACATTGAGATTGTCTTGGACTTAGAAGTAAGACAGTTGCTGAGTGAGTTAAATGGGCTTAGCCCAAAGATTTGACGTCTTCTGGGCTACAGAAGGGCACATAACGTATAGTCAAAAGTTGAATATAATAATGACCAGTCGCGATGGTACATAGTACAGTGTAGCCGATTTCATTAACAAACAAAAAGACCAGGCAAAAATGCAAAAGTGGAAAAACTGTTCCAGGGCTGCTGGTAAAAGGCTAATCCGACGTATTTTGTGACGAGAAATCGAATGGTGCGAACCGCGTTGCTCTCCGACCAATACTTTTGGCTGTAGCCACAATTGAATGATCATTGATGACAAAATCACGTGCCTAGCAACGGCTCTTACTCCATGGAAACCAGGGAAATTTGCCATTTTTTAAACAGCTGCCGATGCCTGGCCCAATTCCGCATCTTTTAGAACCTTATTGATGTGGGTCAGTGATCAGTTGTACTTTTTACAGCAGACTGTATCTAGTACTTTGTGTTTTTTATGTACAAATGGTGTGCTTTTTCTACACGTAGATAAAGACATTGAGATTGTCTTGGACTTAGAAGTAAGACAGTTGCTGAGTGAGTTAAATGGGCATAGCCCAAAGATTTGACGTCTTCTGGGCTACCGAAGGGCACATAACTTATAGTCAAAAGTTGAATATAATAATGACCAGTCGCGATGGTACATAGTACAGTGTAGCCGATTTCCATTAACAAAAAGACCAGGCAAAAATGCAAAAGTGGAAAAACTGTTCCAGTGCTGCTGGTAAAAGGCTAATCCGACGTATTTTGTGACGAGAAATCGAATGGTGCAAACCGCGTTGCTCTCCGACCATTACTTTTGGCTGTAGCCACAATTGAATGATCATTGATGTCATAGTCACGTGCCTAGCAACGGCTCTTACTCCATGGAAACCAGGGAAATATGCAATTTTTTAACAGCTGCCGATGCCTGGCCCAATTCCGCATCTATTAGAACCTTATTGATGTGGTTCAGTGATCAGTTGTACTTTTTACAGCAGACTGTATCTAGTACATTGTGTTTTTTATGTACGAATGGTGTGCTTTTTCTACACGTAGATAAAGACATTGAGATTGTCTTGGACTTAAAAGTAAGACAACTGCTGGGTGAGTTAAATGGGCTTAGCCCAAAGATTTGACGTCTTCTGGGCTACAGAAGGGCACATAACTTATAGTCAAAAGTTGAATATAGTAATGACCAGTCGCGATTGTACATAGTACAGTGTATCCGATTTCAAATTAACAAAAAGACCAGGCAAAAATGCAAAAGTGGAAAAACTGTTCCAGTGCTGCTGGTAAAAGGCTAATCCGACGTATTTTGTGACGAGAAATCGAATGGTGCAAACCGCGTTGCTCTCCGACCAATACTTTTGACTGTAGCCACAATTGAATGATCATTGATGTCATAGTCACGTGCCCAGCAACGGCTATTACTCCATGGAAACCAGGGAAATTTGCAATTTTTTAACAGCTGCCGATGCCTGGCCCAATTCCGCATCTATTAGAACCTTATAGAAGTGTTTCAGTGATTAGTTGTACTTTTTACAGCAGACTGTATCTAGTACATTGTGTTTTTTATGTACGAATGGTGTGGTTTTTCTACACGTAGATAAAGACATTGAGATTGTTTTGGACTTAGAAGTAAGACAATTGCTGGGTGAGTTAAATGGGCTTAGCCCAAAGATTTGACGTCTTCTGGGCTACAGAAGGGCACATAACTTATAGTCAAAAGTTGAATATAGTAATGACCAGTCGCGATTGTACATAGTACAGTGTATCCGATTTCAAATTAACAAAAAGACCAGGCAAAAATGCAAAAGTGGAAAAACTGTTCCAGTGCTAATGGTAGGAAGCCAATCCGACGTATTTTATTACGAGAAATCGAATGGTGCAAACCGCGTTGCTCTCCGACCAATACTTTTGGCTGTAGCCACAATTGAATGATCATTGATGTCATAGTCACGTGCCCAGCAACGGTTCTTACTCCATGGAAACCAGGGAAATTTGAAATTTTTTAAACAGCTGCCGATGCCTGGGCCAATTCTGCATCTTTTAGAACCTTATTGATGTAGGTCAGTGATCAGTTGTACTTTTTACAGCAGACTGTATCTAGTACTTTGTGTTTTTTATGTACAAATGGTGTGCTTTTTCTACACGTAGATAAAGACATTGAGATTGTCTTGGACTTAGAAGTAAGACAATTGCTGAGTGAGTTAAATGGGCATAGCCCAAAGATTTGACGTCTTCTGGGCTACAGAAGGGCACATAACGTATAGTCAAAAGTTGAATATAATAATGACCAGTCGCGATGGTACATAGTACAGTGTAGCCGATTTCCATTAACAAAAAGACCAGGCAAAAATGCAAAAGTGGAAAAACTGTTCCAGGGCTGCTGGTAAGAGGCTAATCCGACGTATTTTGTGACGAGAAATCGAATGGTGCAAACCGCGTTGCTCTCCGACCAATACTTTTGGCTGTAGCGACAATTGAATGATCATTGATGACAAAATCACGTGCCTAGCAACGGCTCTTACTCCATGGAAACCAGGGAAATTTGCCATTTTTTAAACAGCTGCCGATGCCTGGCCCAATTCCGCATCTTTTAGAACCTTATTGATGTGGGTCAGTGATCAGTTGTACTTTTTACAGCAGACTGTATCTAGTACTTTGTGTTTTTTATGTACAAATGGTGTGCTTTTTCTACACGTAGATAAAGACATTGAGATTGTCATGGACTTAGAAGTAAGACAGTTGCTGAGTGAGTTAAATGGGCATAGCCCAAAGATTTGACGTCTTCTGGGCTACCGAAGGGCACATAACTTATAGTCAAAAGTTGAATATAATAATGACCAGTCGCGATGGTACATAGTACAGTGTAGCCGATTTCCATTAACAAAAAGACCAGGCAAAAATGCAAAAGTGGAAAAACTGTTCCAGTGCTGCTGGTAAAAGGCTAATCCGACGTATTTTGTGACGAAAAATCGAATGGTGCATACCGCGTGTCTCTCCGACCATTACTTTTGGCTGTAGCCACAATTGAATGATCATTGATGTCATAGTCACGTGCCCAGCAACGGCTCTTACTCCATGGAAACCAGGGAAATTTGCAATTCTTTAACAGCTGCCGATGCCTGGCCCAATTCCGCATCTATTAGAACCTTATAGATGTGGTTCAGTGATTAGTTGTTCTTTTTACAGCAGACTGTATCTAGTATATTGTGTTTTTTATGTACGAATGGTGTGGTTTTTCTACACGTAGATAAAGACATTGAGATTGTCATGGACTTAGAAGTAAGACAATTGCTGGGTGAGTTAAATGGGCTTAGCCCAAAGATTTGACGTCTTCTGGGCTACCGAAGGGCACATGACTTATAGTCAAAAGTTGAATATAGTAATGACCAGTCGCGATTGTACATAGTACAGTGTAGCCGATTTCAATTAACAAAAAGACCAGGCAAAAATGCAAAAGTGGAAAAACTGATCCAGTGCTGTTGGTAAGAGGCTAATCCGACGTATTTTGTGACGAGAAATCGAATGGTGCAAACCGCGTTGCTCTCCGACCAATACTTTTGACTGTAGCCACAATTGAATGATCATTGATGTCATAGTCACGTGCCCAGCAACGGCTATTACTCCATGGAAACCAGGGAAATTTGCAATTTTTTAACAGCTGCCGAGGCCTGGCCCAATTCCGCATCTATTAGAACCTTATAGAAGTGTTTCAGTGATTAGTTGTACTTTTTACAGCAGACTGTATCTAGTACATTGTGTTTTTTATGTACGAATGGTGTGGTTTTTCTACACGTAGATAAAGACATTGAGATTGTCTTGGACTTAGAAGTAAGACAATTGCTGGGTGAGTTAAATGGGCTTAGCCCAAAGATTTGACGTCTTCTGGGCTACAGAAGGGCACATAACTTATAGTCAAAAGTTGAATATAGTAATGACCAGTCGCGATTGTACATAGTACAGTGTATCCGATTTCAAATTAACAAAAAGACCAGGCAAAAATGCAAAAGTGGAAAAACTGTTCCAGTGCTAATGGTAGGAAGCCAATCCGACGTATTTTATTACGAGAAATCGAATGGTGCAAACCGCGTTGCTCTCCGACCAATACTTTTGGCTGTAGCCACAATTGAATGATCATTGATGTCATAGTCACGTGCCCAGCAACGGCTCTTACTCCATGGAAACCAGGGAAATTTGAAATTTTTTAAACAGCTGCCGATGCCTGGGCCAATTCTGCATCTTTTAGAACCTTATTGATGTAGGTCAGTGATCAGTTGTACTTTTTACAGCAGACTGTATCTAGTACTTTGTGTTTTTTATGTACAAATGGTGTGCTTTTTCTACACGTAGATAAAGACATTGAGATTGTCTTGGACTTAGAAGTAAGACAATTGCTGAGTGAGTTAAATGGGCTTAGCCCAAAGATTTCACGTCTTCTGGGCTACAGAAGGGCACATAACGTATAGTCAAAAGTTGAATATAATAATGACCAGTCGCGATGGTACATAGTACAGTGTAGCCGATTTCCATTAACAAAAAGACCAGGCAAAAATGCAAAAGTGGAAAAACTGTTCCAGGGCTGCTGGTAAGAGACTAATCCGACGTATTTTGTGACGAGAAATCGAATGGTGCAAACCGCGTTGCTCTCCGACCAATACTTTTGGCTGTAACCACAATTGAATGATCATTGATGTCATAGTCACGTGCCCAGCAACGGCTCTTACTCCATGGAAACCAGGGAAATTTGCAATTTTTTAAACAGCTGCCGATGCCTGGCCCAATTCTGCATCTTTTAGCACCTTATTGATGTGGGTCAGTGTTCAATTGTACTTTTTACAGCAGACTGTATCTAGTACCTTGTGTTTTTTATGTACAAATGGTGTGGTTTTTCTACACGTAGATAAAGACATTGAGATTGTCATGGACTTAGAAGTAAGACAAATGCTGGATGAGTTAAATGGGCTTAGCCCAAAAATTTGACGTCTTCTGGGCTACAGAAGGGCACATAACTTATAGTCAAAAGTTGAATATAATAATGACCAGTCGCGATGGTACATAGTACAGTGTAGCCGATTTCCATTAACAAAAAGACCAGGCAAAAATGCAAAAGTGGAAAAACTGTTCCAGTGCTGCTGGTAAGAGGCTAATCCGACGTATTTTGTGACGAGAAATCGAATGGTGCAAACCGCGTTGCTCTCCGACCATTACTTTTGGCTGTAGCCACAATTGAATGATCATTGATGTCATAGTCACGTGCCCAGCAACGGCTCTTACTCCATGGAAACCAGGGAAATATGCAATTTTTGAACAGCTGCCGATGCCTGGCCCAATTCCGCATCTATTAGAACCTTATTGATGTGTTTCAGTGATCAGTTGTACTTTTTACAGCAGACTGTATCTAGTACATTGTGTTTTTTATGTACGAATGGTGTGCTTTTTCTACACGTAGATAAAGACATTGAGATTGTCTTGGACTTAAAAGTAAGACAATTGCTGGGTGAGTTAAATGGGCTTAGCCCAAAGATTTGACGTCTTCTGGGCTACCGAAGGGCACATAACTTATAGTCAAAAGTTAAATATAGCAATGACCAGTCGCGATTGTACATAGTACAGTGTATCCGATTTCAAATTAACAAAAAGACCAGGCAAAAATGCAAAAGTGGAAAAACTGTTCCAGTGCTGCTGGTAAGAGGCTAATCCGACGTATTTTGTGACGAGAAATCGAATGGTGCAAACCGCGTTGCTCTCCGACCAATACTTTTGACTGTAACCACAATTGAATGATCATTGATGTCATAGTCACGTGCCCAGCAACGGCTCTTACTCCATGGAAACCAGGGAAATTTGCAATTTTTTAACAGCTGCCGAGGCCTGGCCCAATTCCGCATCTATTAGAACCTTATAGAAGTGTTTCAGTGATTAGTTGTACTTTTTACAGCAGACTGTATCTAGTACATTGTGTTTTTTATGTACGAATGGTGTGGTTTTTCTACACGTAGATAAAGACATTGAGATTGTCTTGGACTTAGAAGTAAGACAATTGCTGGGTGAGTTAAATGGGCTTAGCCCAAAGATTTGACGTCTTCTGGGTTACAGAAGGGCACATAACTTATAGTCAAAAGTTGAATATAGTAATGACCAGTCGCGATTGTACATAGTACAGTGTATCCGATTTCAAATTAACAAAAAGACCAGGCAAAAATGCAAAAGTGGAAAAACTGTTCCAGTGCTAATGGTAGGAAGCCAATCCGACGTATTTTATTACGAGAAATCGAATGGTGCAAACCGCGTTGCTCTCCGACCAATACTTTTGGCTGTAGCCACAATTGAATGATCATTGATGTCATAGTCACGTGCCCAGCAACGGCTCTTACTCCATGGAAACCAGGGAAATTTGAAATTTTTTAAACAGCTGCCGATGCCTGGGCCAATTCTGCATCTTTTAGAACCTTATTGATGTAGGTCAGTGATCAGTTGTACTTTTTACAGCAGACTGTATCTAGTACTTTGTGTTTTTTATGTACAAATGGTGTGCTTTTTCTACACGTAGATAAAGACATTGAGATTGTCTTGGACTTAGAAGTAAGACAGTTGCTGAGTGAGTTAAATGGGCTTAGCCCAAAGATTTGACGTCTTCTGGGCTACCGAAGGGCACATAACTTATAGTCAAAAGTTGAATATAGTAATTACCAGTCGCGATTGTACATAGTACAGTGTAGCCGATTTCAATTAACAAAAAGACCAGGCAAAAATGCAAAAGTGGAAAAACTGTTCCAGTGCTGCTAGTAAGAGGCTAATCCGACGTATTTTGTGACGAAAAATCGAATGGTGCAAACCGCGTTGCTCTCCGACCAATACTTTTGGCTGTAGCGACAATTGAATGATCATTGATGACAAAATCACGTGCCTAGCAACGGCTCTTACTCCATGGAAACCAGGGAAATTTGCCATTTTTTAAACAGCTGCCGATGCCTGGCCCAATTCCGCATCTTTTAGCACCTTATTGATGTGGTTCAGTGATCAGTTGTTCTTTTTACAGCAGACTGTATCTAGTACACTGTGTTTTTTATGTACGAATGGTGTGCTTTTTCTACACGTAGATAAAGACATTGAGATTGTCATGGACTTAGAAGTAAGACAAATGCTGGATGAGTTAAATGGGCTTAGCCCAAAGATTTGACGTCTTCTGGGCTACCGAAGGGCACATAACTTATAGTCAAAAGTTGAATGGAGTATTTACCAGTCGCGATTGTACATACTACAGTGTAGCCGATTTCCATTAACAAAAAGACCAGGCAAAAATGCAAAAGTGGAAAAACTGTTCCAGTGCTGCTGGTAAGAGGCTAATCCGACGTATTTTGTGACGAGAAATCGAATGGTGCAAACCGCGTTGCTCTCCGACCATTACTTTTGGCTGTAGCCACAATTGAATGATCATTGATGTCATAGTCACGTGCCCAGCAACGGTTCTTACTCCATGGAAACCAGGGAAATATGCAATTTTTTAAACAGCTGCCGATGCCTGGCCCAATTCCGCATCTATTAGAACCTTATAGATGTGGTTCAGTGATCAGTTGTACTTTATACAGCAGACTGTATCTAGTACATTGTGTTTTTTATGTACGAATGGTGTGCTTTTTCTACACGTAGATAAAGACATTGAGATTGTCTTGGACTTAGAAGTAAGACAATTGCTGGATGAGTTAAATGGGCCTAGCCCAAAGATTTCACGTCTTCTGGGCTACCGAAGGGCACATAACGTATAGTTAAAAGTTGAATATAGTAACGACCAGTCGCGATTGTGCATAGTACAGTGTATCCGATTTCCATTAACAAAAAGACCAGGCAAAAATGCAAAAGTGGAAAAACTGTTCCAGTGCTGCTGTTAAAGGCTAATCCGGCGTAATTTGTGACGAGAAATCGAATGGTGCAAACCGCGTTGCTCTCCGACCAATAGTTTTGGCTGTAGCCACAATTGAATGATCATTGATGTCATAGTCACGTGCCCAGCAACGGCTCTTACTCCATGGAAACCAGGGAAATTTGACATTTTTTAAACAGCTGCCGATGCCTGGGCCAATTCCGCATCTTTTAGAACCTTATTGATGTGGGTCAGTGTTCAATTGTACTTTTTACAGCAGACTGTATCTAGTACCTTGTGTTTTTTATGTACAAATGGTGTGGTTTTTCTACACGTAGATAAAGACATTGAGATTGTCTTGGACTTAGAAGTAAGACAATTGCTGGGTGAGTTAAATGGGTTTAGCCCAAAGATTTGACGTCTTCTGGGCTACCGAAGGGCACATACTTTATAGTCAAAAGTTGAATATATTAATGACCAGTCGCGATGGTACATAGTACAGTGTGGCCGAATTCAATTAACAAAAAGACCAGGCAAAAATGCAAAAGTAGAAAACCTGTTCCAGTGCTGCTGGTAAGAGGCTAATCCGACGTATTTTGTGACGAGAAATCGAATGGTGCAAACCGCGTTGCTCTCCGACCAATACTTTTGGCTGTAGTCACAATTCAACGATCATTGATGTCATAGTCACATGCCCAGCAACGGCTCTTACTCCATGGAAACCAGGGAAATTTGCAATTTTTTAAACAGCTGCCGATGCCTGGCCCAATTCCGGATCTTTTGGCACCTTATTTATGTGGGTCAGTGTTTAAGTGTACTTTTTACAGCAGACTGTATCTAGTACTTTGTGTTTTTTATGTACGAATGGTGTGGTTTTTCTACACGTAGATAAAGACATTGAGATTGTCTTGGACTTAGAAGTAAGACAATTGCTGGGTGAGTTAAATGGGCTTAGCCCAAAGATTTGACGTCTTCTGGGCTACCGAAGGGCACATAACTTATAGTCAAAAGTTGAATATAGTAATTACCAGTCGCGATTGTACATAGTACAGTGTAGCCGATTTCAATTAACAAAAAGACCAGGCAAAAATGCAAAAGTGGAAAAACTGTTCCAGTGCTGCTAGTAAGAGGCTAATCCGACATATTTTGTGACGAGAAATCGAATGGTGCAAACCGCGTTGCTCCCCGACCAATACTTTTGGCTGTAGCGACAATTGAATGATCATTGATGACAAAATCACGTGCCTAGCAACGGCTCTTACTCAATGGAAGCCAGGGAAATTTGACATTTTGTAAACAGCTGCCGATGCCTGGCCCAATTCCGCATCTTTTAGCACCTTATTGATGTGGGTCAGTGTTCAATTGTACTTTTTACAGCAGACTGTATCTAGTACATTGTGTTTTTTATGTACAAATGGTGTGCTTTTTCTACACGTAGATAAAGACATTGAGATTGTCTTGGACTTAGAAGTAAGACAAATGCTGGATGAGTTAAATGGGCTTAGCTCAAAAATTTGACGTCTTCTGGGCTACAGAAGGGCACATAACTTATAGTCAAAAGTTGAATATAGTAATGACCAGTCGCGATGGTACATAGTACAGTGTAGCCGATTTCCATTAACAAAAAGACCAGGCAAAAATGCAAAAGTGGAAAAACTGTTCCAGTGCTGCTGGTAAGAGGCTAATCCGACGTATTTTGTGACGAGAAATCGAATGGTGCAAACCGCGTTGCTCTCCGACCATTACTTTTGGCTGTAGCCACAATTGAATGATCATTGATGTCATAGTCACGTGCCCAGCAACGGTTCTTACTGCATGGAAACCAGGGAAATATGCAATTTTTTAAACAGCTGATGATGCCTGGCCCAATTCCGCATCTATTAGAACCTTATAGATGTGGTTCAGTGATCAGTTGTACTTTATACAGCAGACTGTATCTAGTACATTGTGTTTTTTATGTACGAATGGTGTGCTTTTTCTACACGTAGATAAAGGCATTGAGATTGTCTTGGACTTAAAAGTAAGACAATTGCTGGATGAGTTAAATGGGCCTAGCCCAAAGATTTCACGTCTTCTGGGCTACAGAAGGGCACATAACGTATAGTTAAAAGTTGAATATAGTAACGACCAGTCGCGATTGTGCATAGTACAGTGTATCCGATTTCCATTAACAAAAAGACCAGGCAAAAATGCAAAAGTGGAAAAACTGTTCCAGTGCTGCTGGTAAGAGGCTAATACGACGTATTTTGTGACGAGAAATCGAATGGTGCAAACCACGTTGCTCTCCGACCAATACTTTTGGCTGTAGCCACAATTGAATGATCATTGATGTCATAGTCACGTGCCCAGCAACGGTTCTTACTCCATGGAAACCAGGGAAATTTGCCATTTTTTAACAGCTGCCGATGCCTGGCCCAATTCCGCATCTATTAGAACCTTATAGGTGTGGTTCAGTGATCAGTTGTTCTTTTTACAGCAGACTGTATCTAGTACACTGTGTTTTTTATGTACGAATGGTGTGCTTTTTCTACACGTAGATAAAGACATTGAGATTGTCATGGACTTAGAAGTAAGACAAATGCTGGATGAGTTAAATGGGCTTAGCCCAATGATTTGACGTCTTCTGAGGTACCGAAGGGCACATAACTTATAGTCAAAAGTTGAATATATTAATGACCAGTCGCGATTGTACATAGTACAGTGTAGCCGAATTCAATTAACAAAAAGACCAGGCAAAAATGCAAAAGTAGAAAACCTGTTCCAGTGCTGCTGGTAAGAGGCTAATCCGACGTACTTTGTGACGAGAAATCGAATGGTGCAAACCGCGTGGCTCTCCGACCAATACTTTTGGCTGTAGTCACAATTGAACGATCTTTGATATCATAGTCACATGATCAACAACGGCTCTTACTCCATGGAAACCAGGGAAATTTGCAATTTTTTAAACAGCTGCCGATGCCTGGCCCAATTCCGCATCTTTTGGCACCTTATTTATGTGGGTCAGTGTTTAAGTGTACTTTTTACAGCAGACTGTATCTAGTACTTTGTGTTTTTTATGTACGAATGGTGTGGTTTTTCTACACGTAGATAAAGACATTGAGATTGTCTTGGACTTAGAAGTAAGACAATTGCTGGGTGAGTTAAATGGGCTTAGCCCAAAGATTTGACGTCTTCTGGGCTACCGAAGGGCACATAACTTATAGTCAAAAGTTGAATATAGTAATTACCAGTCGCGATTGTACATAGTACAGTGTAGCCGATTTCAATTAACAAAAAGACCAAGCAAAAATGCAAAAGTGGAAAAACTGTTCCAGTGCTGATGGTAAGAGGCTAATCCGACGTATTTTGTGACGAGAAATCGAATGGTGCAAACCGTGTTGCTCTCCGACCATTACTTTTGGCTGTAGCCACAATTGAATGATCATTGATGTCATAGTCACGTGCCCAGCAACGGCTCTTACTCCATGGAAACCAGGGAAATTTTCAATTTTTTAAACAGCTGCCGATGCCTGGGCGAATTCCGCATCTTTTAGAACCTTATAGAAGTGTTTCAGTGATTAGTTGTACTTTTTACAGCAGACTGTATCTAGTACATTGTGTTTTTTATGTACGATTGGTGTGGTTTTTCTACACGTAGATAAAGACATTGAGATTGTCTTGGACTTAGAAGTAAGACAATTGCTGAGTGAGTTAAATGGGCTTAGCCCAAAGATTTGACGTCTTCTGGGCTACCGAAGGGCACATAACTTATAGTCAAAAGTTGAATATAGTAATGACCAGTCGCGATGGTACATAGTACAGTGTAGCCGAATTCAATTAACAATAAGACCAGGCAAAAATGCAAAAGTAGAAAACCTGTTCCAGTGCTAATGGTAAGAGGCTAATCCGACGTATTTTGTGACGAGAAATCGAATGGTGCAAACTGCGTTGCTCTCCGACCAATACTTTTGGCTGTAGCCACAATTGAATGATCATTGATGTCATAGTCACGTGCCCAGCAACGGCTCTTACTCCATGGAAACCAGGGAAATTTGCAATTTTTTAAACAGCTGCCGATGCCTGGTTCAATTCCGCATCTTTTGGCACCTTATTTATGTGGGTCAGTGTTTAAGTGTACTTTTTACAGCAGACTGTATCTAGTACTTTGTGTTTGTTATTTACGAATGGTGTGCTTTTTCTACACGTAGATAAAGACATTGAGATTGTCATGGACTTAGAAGTAAGACAAATGCTGGATGAGTTAAATGGGCTTAGCCCAAAAATTTGACGTCTTCTGGGCTACAGAAGGGCACATAACTTATAGTCAAAAGTTGAATATAATAATGACCAGTCGCGATGGTACATAGTACAGTGTAGCCGATTTCCATTAACAAAAAGACCAGGCAAAAATGCAAAAGTGGAAAAACTGTTCCAGTGCTGCTGGTAAGAGGCTAATCCGACGTATTTTGTGACGAGAAATCGAATGGTGCAAGCCGCGTTGCTCTCCGACCATTACTTTTGGCTGTAGCGACAATTGAATGATCACTGATGTCATAGTCACGTGCCCAGCAACGGCTCTTACTCCATGGAAACCAGGGAAATATGCAATTTTTTAACAGCTGCCGATGCCTGGCCCAATTCTGCATCTATTAGAACCTTATAGATGTGGTTCAGTGATCAGTTGTTCTTTTTACAGCAGACTGTATCTAGTGCATTGTGTTTTTTATGTACGAATGGTGTGGTTTTTCTACACGTAGATAAAGACATTGAGATTGTCATGGACTTAGAAGTAAGACAAATGCTGGATGAGTTAAATGGGCTTAGCCCAAAGATTTGACGTCTTCTGAGGTACCGAAGGGCACATAACTTATAGTCAAAAGTTAAATATAGTAATGACCAGTCGCGATGGTACATAGTAAAGTGTAGCCGATTTCCATTAACAAAAAGACCAGGCAAAAATGCAAAAGTGGAAAAACTGTTCCAGTGCTGCTGTTAAAGGCTAATCCGGCGTAATTTGTGACGAGAAATCGAATGGTGCAAACTGCGTTGCTCTCCGACCATTACTTTTGGCTGTAGCGACAATTGAATGATCATTGATGTCATAGTCACGTGCCCAGCAACGGCTCTTACTCCATGGAAACCAGGGAAATTTGACATTTTTTAAACAGCTGCCGATGCCTGGGCCAATTCCTCATCTTTAAGAACCTTATTGATGTGGGTCAGTGTTCACTTGTACTTTTTACAGCAGACTGTATCTAGTACCTTGTGTTTTTTATGTACAAATGGTGTGGTTTTTCTACACGTAGATAAAGACATTGAGATTGTCTTGGACTTAGAAGTAAGACAATTGCTGGGTGAGTTAAATGGGTTTAGCCCAAAGATTTGACGTCTTCTGGGCTACAGAAGGGCACATAACTTATAGTCAAAAGTTGAATATATTAATGACCAGTCGCGATGGTACATAGTACAGTGTGGCCGAATTCAATTAACAAAAAGACCAGGCAAAAATGCAAAAGTAGAAAACCTGTTCCAGTGGTGCTGGTAAGAGGCTAATCCGACGTATTTTGTGACGAGAAATCGAATGGTGCAAACCGCGTTGCTCTCCGACCATTACTTTTGGCTGTAGTCACAATTGAACGATCATTGATGTCATAGTGACATGCCCAGCAACGGCTCTTACTCCATGGAAACCAGGGAAATTTGCAATTTTTTAAACAGCTGCCGATGCCTGGCCCAATTCCGGATCTTTTGGCACCTTATTTATGTGGGTCAGTGTTTAAGTGTACTTTTTACAGCAGACTGTATCTAGTACTTTGTGTTTTTTATGTAGGAATGGTGTGGTTTTTCTACACGTAGATAAAGACATTGAGATTGTCTTGGACTTAGAAGTAAGACAAGTGCTGGGTGAGTTAAATGGGCTTAGCCCAAAGATTTGACGTCTTCTGGGCTACCGAAGGGCACATAACTTATAGTCAAAAGTTGAATATAGTAATTACCAGTCGCGATTGTACATAGTACAGTGTAGCCGATTTCAATTAACAAAAAGACCAGGCAAAAATGCAAAAGTGGAAAAACTGTTCCAGTGCTGCTAGTAAGAGGCTAATCCGACGTATTTTGTGACGACAAATCGAATGGTGCAAACCGCGTTGCTCTCCGACCAATACTTTTGGCTGTAGCCACAATTGAATGATCATTGATGACAAAATCACGTGCCTAGCAACGGCTCTTACTCCATGGAAGCCAGGGAAATTTGACATTTTGTAAACAGCTGCCGATGCCTGGCCCAATTCCGCATCTTTTAGCACCTTATTGATGTGGGTCAGTGTTCAATTGTACTTTTTACAGCAGACTGTATCTAGTACATTGTGTTTTTTATGTACAAATGGTGTGCTTTTTCTACACGTAGATAAAGACATTGAGATTGTCTTGGACTTAGAAGTAAGACAAATGCTGGGTGAGTTAAATGGGCTTAGCCCAAAAATTTGACGTCTTCTGGGCTACCGAAGGGCACATAACTTATAGTCAAAAGTTGAATATAGTAATGACCAGTCGCGATGGTACATAGTAGAGTGTATCCGATATCAAATTAACAAAAAGACCAGGCAAAAATGCAAAAGTGGAAAAACTGTTCCAGTGCTGCTGGTAAGAGGCTAATCCGACGTATTTTGTGACGAGAAATCGAATGGTGCAAACCGCGTTGCTCTCCGACCATTACTTTTGGCTGTAGCCACAATTGAATGATCATTGATGTCATAGTAACGTGCCCAGCAACGGCTCTTACTCCATGGAAACCAAGGAAATTTGCAATTTTTTAAACAGCTGCCGATGCCTATCCCAATTCCGCATCTTTTAGAACCTTATTGATGTGGGTCAGTGTTCAAGTGTACTTTTTACAGCAGACTGTATCAAGTACCTTGTATTTTTTATGTACAAATGGTGTGGTTTTTCTACACGTAGATAATGACATTGAGATTGTCTTCGACTTAGAAGTAAGACAATTGCTGAGTGCGTTAAATGGGTTAAATGGGCTTAGCCCAAAGATTTGACGTCTTCTGGGCTACCGACGGGCACATAACTTTTAGTCAAAAGTTGAATATAGTAATGACCAGTCGCGATGGTACATAGTACAGTGTATCCGATTTCAAATTAACAAAAAGACCAGGCAAAAATGCAAAAGTGGAAAAACTGTTCCAGTGCTGCTGGTAAGAGGCTAATCCGACGTATTTTGTGACGAGAAATCGAATGGTGCAAACCACGTTGCTCTCCGACCAATACTTTTGGCTGTAGCGACAATTGAATGATCATTGATGTCATAGTCACGTGCCCAGCAACGGCTCTTACTCCATGGAAACCAGGGAAATTTGCAATTTTTTAAACAGCTGCCGATGCCTGGCCCAATTCCGCATCTTTTGGCACCTTATTGATGTGGGTCAGTGATCAGTTGTACTTTTTACAGCAGACTGTATCTAGTACCTTGTGTTTTTTATGTACAAATGTGGTGGTTTTTCTACACGTAGATAAAGACATTGAGATTGTCTTGGACTTAAAAGTAAGACAATTGCTGGATGAGTTAAATGGGCTTAGCCCAAAGATTTGACGTCTTCTGGGCTACCGAAGGGCACATAACTTATAGTCAAAAGTTGAATATAGTAATGACCAGTCGCGATGGTACATAGTAGAGTGTATCCGATATCAAATTAACAAAAAGACCAGGCAAAAATGCAAAAGTGGAAAAACTGTTCCAGTGCTGCTGGTAAGAGGCTAATCCGACGTATTTTGTGACGAGAAATCGAATGGTGCAAACCGCGTTGCTCTCCGACCATTACTTTTGGCTGTAGCCACAATTGAATGATCATTGATGTCATAGTCACGTGCCCAGCAACGGCTCTTACTACATGGAAACCATGGAAATTTGCAATTTTTTAAACAGCTGCCGATGCCTGGCCCAATTCCGCATCTTTTGGCACCTTATAGATGTGGGTCAGTGTTTAAGTGTACTTTTTACAGCAGACTGTATCAAGTACCTTGTGTTTTTTATGTACGAATGGTGTGGTTTTTCTACACGTAGATAAAGACATTGAGATTGTCTTGGACTTAGAAGTAAGACAATTGCTGGGTGAGTTAAATGGGCTTAGCCCAAAGATTTGACGTCTTCTGGGCTACCGAAGGGCACTTAACTTATAGTCAAAAGTTAAATATAGTAATGACCAGTCGCGATGGTACATAGTACAGTGTATCCGATTTCAAATTAACAAAAAGACCAGGCAAAAATGCAAAAGTGGAAAAACTGTTCCAGTGCTGCTGGTAAGAGGCTAATCCGACGTATTTTGTGACGATAACTCGAATGGTGCAAACTGCGTTGCTCTCCGACCAATACTTTTGGCTGTAGCGACAATTGAATGATCATTGATGTCATAGTCACGTGCCCAGCAACGGCTCTTACTCCATGGAAACCATGGAAATTTGCAATTTTTTAAATAGCTGCCGATGCCTGGCCCAATTCCGCATCTTTTGGCACCTTATTGATGTGGGTCAGTGTTTAAGTGTACTTTTTACAGCAGACTATATCAAGTACCTTGTGTTTTTTATGTACAAAGGGTGTGGTTTTTCTACACGTAGATAAAGACATTGAGATTGTCTTGGACTTAGAAGTAAGACAATTGCTGGGTGAGGTAAATGGGCTTAGCCCAAAGATTTGACGTCTTCTCGGCTACCGAAGGGCACATAACTTATAGTCAAAAGTTGAATATAGTAATGACCAGTCGCGATGGTACATAGTACAGTGTATCCGATTTCAAAATAACAAAAAGACCAGGCAAAAATGCAAAAGTGGAAAAACTGTTCCAGTGCTGCTGGTAAGAGGCTAATCCGACGTATTTTGTGACGAGAAATCGAATGGTGCAAACCGCGTTGCTCTCCGACCAATACTTTTGGCTGTAGCGACAATTGAATGATCATTGATGTCATAGTAACGTGCCCAGCAACGGCTCTTACTCCATGGAAACCAAGGAAATTTGCAATTTTTTAAACAGCTGCCGATGCCTATCCCAATTCCGCATCTTTTAGAACCTTATTGATGTGGGTCAGTGTTCAAGTGTACTTTTTACAGCAGACTGTATCAAGTACCTTGTATTTTTTATGTACAAATGGTGTGGTTTTTCTACACGTAGATAATGACATTGAGATTGTCTTCGACTTAGAAGTAAGACAATTGCTGAGTGCGTTAAATGGGTTAAATGGGCTTAGCCCAAAGATTTGACGTCTTCTGGGCTACCGACGGGCACATAACTTTTAGTCAAAAGTTGAATATAGTAATGACCAGTCGCGATGGTACATAGTACAGTGTAGCCGATTTCAATTAACAAAAAGACCAGGCAAAAATGCAAAAGTGGAAAAACTGTTCCAGTGCTGCTGGTAAGAGGCTAATCCGACGTATTTTGTGACGAGAAATCGAATGGTGCAAACCGCGTTGCTCTCCGACCAATACTTTTGGCTGTAGCGACAATTGAATGATCATTGATGTCATAGTCACGTGCCCAGCAACGGCTCTTACTCCATGGAAACCAGGGAAATTTGCAATTTTTTAAACAGCTGCCGATGCCTGGCCCAATTCCGCATCTTTTGGCACCTTATTGATGTGGGTCAGTGATCAGTTGTACTTTTTACAGCAGACTGTATCTAGTACCTTGTGTTTTTTATGTACAAATGGTGTGGTTTTTCTACACGTAGATAAAGACATTGAGATTGTCTTGGACTTAAAAGTAAGACAATTGCTGGGTGAGTTAAATGGGCTGAGCCCAAAGATTTGACGTCTTCTGGGCTACCGAAGGGCACATAACTTATAGTCAAAAGTTGAATATAGTAATGACCAGTCGCGATGGTACATAGTAGAGTGTATCCGATATCAAATTAACAAAAAGACCAGGCAAAAATGCAAAAGTGGAAAAACTGTTCCAGTGCTGCTGGTAAGAGGCTAATCCGACGTATTTTGTGACGAGAAATCGAATGGTGCAAACCGCGTTGCTCTCCGACCATTACTTTTGGCTGTAGCGACAATTGAATGATCATTGTTGTCATAGTCACGTGCCCAGCAACGGCTCTTACTACATGGAAACCAAGGAAATTTGCAATTTTTTAAACAGCTGCCGATGCCTGGCCCAATTCCGCATCTTTTGGCACCTTATACATGTGGGTCAGTGTTTAAGTGTACTTTTTACAGCAGACTGTATCAAGTACCTTGTGTTTTTTATGTACAAATGGTGTGGTTTTTCTACACGTAGATAAAGACATTGAGATTGTCTTGGACTTAGAAGTAAGACAATTGCTGGGTGAGTTAAATGGGTTTAGCCCAAAGATTTGACGTCTTCTGGGCTACAGAAGGGCACATAACTTATAGTCAAAAGTTGAATATATTAATGACCAGTCGCGATGGTACATAGTACAGTGTAGCCGATTTCAATTAACAAAAAGACCAGGCAAAAATGCAAAAGTAGAAAACCTGTTCCAGTGCTGCTGGTAAGAGGCTAATCCGACGTATTTTGTGACGAGAAATCGAATGGTGCAAACCGCGTTGCTCTCCGACCATTACTTTTGGCTGTAGTCACAATTGAACTATCATTGATGTCATAGTGACATGCCCAGCAACGGCTCTTACTCCATGGAAACCAGGGAAATTTGCAATTTTTTAAACAGCTGCCGATGCCTGGCCCAATTCCAGATCTTTTGGCACCTTATTTATGTGGGTCAGTGTTTAAGTGTACTTTTTACAGCAGACTGTATCTAGTACTTTGTGTTTTTTATGTACGAATGGTGTGGTTTTTCTACACGTAGATAAAGACATTGAGATTGTCTTGGACTTAGAAGTAAGACAAGTGCTGGGTGAGTTAAATGGGCTGAGCCCAAAGATTTGACGTCTTCTGGGCTACCGAAGGGCACATAACTTATAGTCAAAAGTTGAATATAGTAATTACCAGTCGCGATTGTACATAGTACAGTGTAGCCGATTTCAATTAACAAAAAGACCAGGCAAAAATGCAAAAGTGGAAAAACTGTTCCAGTGCTGCTAGTAAGAGGCTAATCCGACGTATTTTGTGACGACAAATCGAATGGTGCAAACCGCGTTGCTCTCCGACCAATACTTTTGGCTGTAGCCACAATTGAATGATCATTGATGACAAAATCACGTGCCTAGCAACGGCTCTTACTCCATGGAAGCCAGGGAAATTTGACATTTTGTAAACAGCTGCCGATGCCTGGCCCAATTCCGCATCTTTTAGCACCTTATTGATGTGGGTCAGTGTTCAATTGTACTTTTTACAGCAGACTGTATCTAGTACATTGTGTTTTTTATGTACAAATGGTGTGCTTTTTCTACACGTAGATAAAAACATTGAGATTGTCTTGGACTTAGAAGTAAGACAAATGCTGGATGAGTTAAATGGGCTTAGCCCAAAAATTTGACGTCTTCTGGGCTACCGAAGGGCACATAACTTATAGTCAAAAGTTGAATATAGTAATGACCAGTCGCGATGGTACATAGTAGAGTGTATCCGATATCAAATTAACAAAAAGACCAGGCAAAAATGCAAAAGTGGAAAAACTGTTCCAGTGCTGCTGGTAAGAGGCTAATCCGACGTATTTTGTGACGAGAAATCGAATGGTGCAAACCGCGTTGCTCTCCGACCATTATTTTTGGCTGTAGCCACAATTGAATGATCATTGATGTCATAGTAACGTGCCCAGCAACGGCTCTTACTCCATGGAAACCAAGGAAATTTGCAATTTTTTAAACAGCTGCCGATGCCTATCCCAATTCCGCATCTTTTAGAACCTTATTGATGTGGGTCAGTGTTCAAGTGTACTTTTTACAGCAGACTGTATCAAGTACCTTGTATTTTTTATGTACAAATGGTGTGGTTTTTCTACACGTAGATAATGACATTGAGATTGTCTTCGACTTAGAAGTAAGACAATTGCTGAGTGCGTTAAATGGGTTAAATGGGCTTAGCCCAAAGATTTGACGTCTTCTGGGCTACCGACGGGCACATAACTTTTAGTCAAAAGTTGAATATAGTAATGACCAGTCGCGATGGTACATAGTACAGTGTATCCGATTTCAAATTAACAAAAAGACCAGGCAAAAATGCAAAAGTGGAAAAACTGTTCCAGTGCTGCTGGTAAGAGGCTAATCCGACGTATTTTGTGACGAGAAATCGAATGGTGCAAACCGCGTTGCTCTCCGACCAATACTTTTGGCTGTAGCGACAATTGAATGATCATTGATGTCATAGTCACGTGCCCAGCAACGGCTCTTACTCCATGGAAACCAGGGAAATTTGCAATTTTTTAAACAGCTGCCGATGCCTGGCCCAATTCCGCATCTTTTGGCACCTTATTGATGTGGGTCAGTGATCAGTTGTACTTTTTACAGCAGACTGTATCTAGTACCTTGTGTTTTTTATGTACAAATGGTGTGGTTTTTCTACACGTAGATAAAGACATTGAGATTGTCTTGGACTTAAAAGTAAGACAATTGCTGGATGAGTTAAATGGGCTTAGCCCAAAGATTTGACGTCTTCTGGGCTACCGAAGGGCACATAACTTATAGTCAAAAGTTGAATATAGTAATGACCAGTCGCGATGGTACATAGTAGAGTGTATCCGATATCAAATTAACAAAAAGACCAGGCAAAAATGCAAAAGTGGAAAAACTGTTCCAGTGCTGCTGGTAAGAGACTAATCCGACGTATTTTGTGACGAGAAATCGAATGGTGCAAACCGCGTTGCTCTCCGACCATTACTTTTGGCTGTAGCCACAATTGAATGATCATTGATGTCATAGTCACGTGCCCAGCAACGGCTCTTACTACATGGAAACCATGGAAATTTGCAATTTTTTAAACAGCTGCCGATGCCTGGCCCAATTCCGCATCTTTTGGCACCTTATAGATGTGGGTCAGTGTTTAAGTGTACTTTTTACAGCAGACTGTATCAAGTACCTTGTGTTTTTTATGTACGAATGGTGTGGTTTTTCTACACGTAGATAAAGACATTGAGATTGTCTTGGACTTAGAAGTAAGACAATTGCTGGGTGAGTTAAATGGGCTTAGCCCAAAGATTTGACGTCTTCTGGGCTACCGAAGGGCACTTAACTTATAGTCAAAAGTTGAATATAGTAATGACCAGTCGCGATGGTACATAGTACAGTGTATCCGATTTCAAATTAACAAAAAGACCAGGCAAAAATGCAAAAGTGGAAAAACTGTTCCAGTGCTGCTGGTAAGAGGCTAATCCGACGTATTTTGTGACGATAACTCGAATGGTGCAAACTGCGTTGCTCTCCGACCAATACTTTTGGCTGTAGCGACAATTGAATGATCATTGATGTCATAGTCACGTGCCCAGCAACGGCTCTTACTCCATGGAAACCAAGGAAATTTGCAATTTTTTAAATAGCTGCCGATGCCTGGCCCAATTCCGCATCTTTTGGCACCTTATTGATGTGGGTCAGTGTTTAAGTGTACTTTTTACAGCAGACTGTATCAAGTACCTTGTGTTTTTTATGTACAAAGGGTGTGGTTTTTCTACACGTAGATAAAGACATTGAGATTGTCTTGGACTTAGAAGTAAGACAATTGCTGTGTGAGTTAAATGGGCTTAGCCCAAAGATTTGACGTCTTCTGGGCTACCGAAGGGCACATAACTTATAGTCAAAAGTTGAATATAGTAATGACCAGTCGCGATGGTACATAGTACAGTGTATCCGATTTCAAAATAACAAAAAGACCAGGCAAAAATGCAAAAGTGGAAAAACTGTTCCAGTGCTGCTGGTAAGAGGCTAATCCGACGTATTTTGTGACGAGAAATCGAATGGTGCAAACCGCGTTGCTCTCCGACCAATACTTTTGGCTGTAGCGACAATTGAATGATCATTGATGTCATAGTAACGTGCCCAGCAACGGCTCTTACTCCATGGAAACCAAGGAAATTTGCAATTTTTTAAACAGCTGCCGATGCCTATCCCAATTCCGCATCTTTTAGAACCTTATTGATGTGGGTCAGTGTTCAAGTGTACTTTTTACAGCAGACTGTATCAAGTACCTTGTATTTTTTATGTACAAATGGTGTGGTTTTTCTACACGTAGATAATGACATTGAGATTGTCTTCGACTTAGAAGTAAGACAATTGCTGAGTGCGTTAAATGGGTTAAATGGGCTTAGCCCAAAGATTTGACGTCTTCTGGGCTACCGACGGGCACATAACTTTTAGTCAAAAGTTGAATATAGTAATGACCAGTCGCAATGGTACATAGTACAGTGTAGCCGATTTCAATTAACAAAAAGACCAGGCAAAAATGCAAAAGTGGAAAAACTGTTCCAGTGCTGCTGGTAAGAGGCTAATCCGACGTATTTTGTGACGAGAAATCGAATGGTGCAAACTGCGTTGCTCTCCGACCAATACTTTTGGCTGTAGCGACAATTGAATGATCATTGATGTCATAGTCACGTGCCCAGCAACGGCTCTTACTCCATGGAAACCAAGGAAATTTGCAATTTTTTAAATAGCTGCCGATGCCTGGCCCAATTCCGCATCTTTTGGCACCTTATTGATGTGGGTCAGTGTTTAAGTGTACTTTTTACAGCAGACTGTATCAAGTACCTTGTGTTTTTTATGTACAAAGGGTGTGGTTTTTCTACACGTAGATAAAGACATTGAGATTGTCTTGGACTTAGAAGTAAGACAATTGCTGGGTGAGTTAAATGGGCCTAGCCCAAAGATTTGACGTCTTCTGGGCTACCGAAGGGCACATAACTTATAGTCAAAAGTTGAATATAGTAATGACCAGTCGCGATGGTACATAGTACAGTGTATCCGATTTCAAATTAACAAAAAGACCAGGCAAAAATGCAAAAGTGGAAAAACTGTTCCAGTGCTGCTGGTAAGAGACTAATCCGACGTATTTTGTGACGAGAAATCGAATGGTGCAAACCGCGTTGCTCTCCGACCAATACTTTTGGCTGTAGCGACAATTGAATGATCATTGATGTCATAGTAACGTGCCCAGCAACGGCTCTTACTCCATGGAAACCAAGGAAATTTGCAATTTTTTAAACAGCTGCCGATGCCTATCCCAATTCCGCATCTTTTAGAACCTTATTGATGTGGGTCAGTGTTCAAGTGTACTTTTTACAGCAGACTGTATCAAGTACCTTGTATTTTTTATGTACAAATGGTGTGGTTTTTCTACACGTAGATAATGACATTGAGATTGTCTTCGACTTAGAAGTAAGACAATTGCTGAGTGCGTTAAATGGGTTAAATGGGCTTAGCCCAAAGATTTGACGTCTTCTGGGCTACCGACGGGCACATAACTTTTAGTCAAAAGTTGAATATAGTAATGACCAGTCGCAATGGTACATAGTACAGTGTAGCCGATTTCAATTAACAAAAAGACCAGGCAAAAATGCAAAAGTGGAAAAACTGTTCCAGTGCTGCTGGTAAGAGGCTAATCCGACGTATTTTGTGACGAGAAATCGAATGGTGCAAACTGCGTTGCTCTCCGACCAATACTTTTGGCTGTAGCGACAATTGAATGATCATTGATGTCATAGTCACGTGCCCAGCAACGGCTCTTACTCCATGGAAACCAAGGAAATTTGCAATTTTTTAAATAGCTGCCGATGCCTGGCCCAATTCCGCATCTTTTGGCACCTTATTGATGTGGGTCAGTGTTTAAGTGTACTTTTTACAGCAGACTGTATCAAGTACCTTGTGTTTTTTATGTACAAAGGGTGTGGTTTTTCTACACGTAGATAAAGACATTGAGATTGTCTTGGACTTAGAAGTAAGACAATTGCTGGGTGAGTTAAATGGGCCTAGCCCAAAGATTTGACGTCTTCTGGGCTACCGAAGGGCACATAACTTATAGTCAAAAGTTGAATATAGTAATGACCAGTCGCGATGGTACATAGTACAGTGTATCCGATTTCAAATTAACAAAAAGACCAGGCAAAATGCAAAAGTGGAAAAACTGTTCCAGTGCTGCTGGTAAGAGACTAATCCGACGTATTTTGTGACGAGAAAACGAATGGTGCAAACCGCGTTGCTCTCCGACCATTACTTTTGGCTGTAGCCACAATTGAATGATCATTGATGTCATAGTAACGTGCCCAGCAACGGCTCTTACTCCATGGAAACCAAGGAAATTTGCAATTTTTTAAACAGCTGCCGATGCCTGGCCCAATTCCGCATCTTTTAGAACCTTATTGATGTGGGTCAGTGTTCAAGTGTACTTTTTACAGCAGACTGTATCAAGTACCTTGTATTTTTTATGTACAAATGGTGTGGTTTTTCTACACGTAGATAACGACATTGAGATTGTCTTGGACTTAGAAGTAAGACAATTGCTGAGTGAGTTAAATGGGTTAAATATCCTTAGCCCAAAGATTTGACGTCTTCTGGGCTACCGACGGGTACATAACTTTTAGTCAAAAGTTGAATATAGTAATGACCAGTCGCGATGGTACATAGTACAGTGTAGCCGATTTCAATAAAAAAAAAGACCAGGCAAAAATGCAAAAGTGGAAAAACTGTTCCAGTGCTGCTGGTAAGAGGCTAATCCGACGTATTTTGTGACGAGAAATCGAATGGTGCAAACCGCGTTGCTCTCCGACCAATACTTTTGGCTGTAGCGACAATTGAATGATCATTGATGTCATAGTCACGTGCCCAGCAACGGCTCTTACTCCATGGAAACCAGGGAAATTTGCAATTTTTTAAACAGCTGCCGATGCCTGGCCCAATTCCGCATCTTTTGGCACCTTATTGATGTGGGTCAGTGATCAGTTGTACTTTTTACAGCAGACTGTATCTAGTAGCTTGTGTTTTTTATGTAGAAATGGTGTGGTTTTTCTACACGTAGATAAAGACATTGAGATTGTCTTGGACTTAAAAGTAAGACATTTGCTGAGTGAGTTAAATGGGCTGAGCCCAAAGATTTGACGTCTTCTGGGCTACCGAAGGGCACATAACTTATAGTCAAAAGTTGAATATAGTAATGACCAGTCGCGATGGTACATAGTACAGTGAATCCGATTTCAAATTAACAAAAAGACCAGGCAAAAATGCAAAGGTGGAAAAGGCTTTCCAGTGCTGCTGGTAAGAGGCTAATCTGACGTATTTTGTGACGAGAAATCGAATGGTGCAAACCGCGTTGCTCTCCGACCATCACTTTTGGCTGTACCGACAACTGAATGATCATTGATGTCATTGTCACGTGCCCAGCAACGGCTCTTACTCCATGGAAACCAGGGAAATTTGCAATTTTTTAAACAGCTGCCGATGCCTGGCCCAATTCCGCATCTTTTGGCACCTAATTGATGTGGGTCAGTGATCAGGTGTACTTTTTACAGCAGACTGTATCAAGAACCTTGTATTTTTTATGTACAAATGGTGTGGTTTTTCTACACGTAGATAAAGACATTGAGATTGTCTTGGACTTAGAAGCAAGACAATTGCTGGATGAGTTAAATGGGCTGAGCCCAAAGATTTGACGTCTTCTTTGCTACCGAAGGGCACATAACTTATAGTCAAAAGTTGAATATAGTAATGACCAGTCGCAATTGTACATAGTACAGTGTAGCCGATTTCAATATACAAAAAGACCAGGCAAAAATGCAAAAGTGGAAAAACTGTTCCAGTGCTGCTGGAAAGAGGCTAATCCGACGTATTTTGTCACGAGAAATCGAATGGTGCAAACCGCGTTGCTCTCCGACCAATACTTTTGGCTGTAGCGACAATTGAATGAGCATTGATGTCATAGTCACGTGCCCAACAACGGCTCTTACTCCATGGAAACCAAGGAAATTTGCAATTTTTTAAACAGCTGCCGATGCCTGGCCCAATTTTGCATCTTTTGGCACCTTATTGATGTGGGTCACTGTTCAAGTGTACTTTTTACAGCAGACTGTATCAAGTACCTTGTATTTTCTATGTTCAAATGGTGTGGTTTTACTACACGTAGATAAAGACATTGAGATTGTCTTGGACTTAGAAGTAAGACAATTGCTGGATGAGTTAAATGGGCTGAGCCCAAAGATTTGACGTCTTCTTTGCTACCGAAGGGCACATAACTTATAGTCAAAAGTTGAATATAGTAATGACCAGTCGCAATTGTACATAGTACAGTGTAGCCGATTTCAATATACAAAAAGACCAGGCAAAAATGCAAAAGTGGAAAAACTGTTCCAGTGCTGCTGGTAAGAGGCTAATCCGACGTATTTTGTGACGAGAAATCGAATGGTGCAAACCGCGTTGCTCTCCGACCATTACTTTTGGCTGTAGCCACAATTAAATGATCATTGATGTCATAGTCACGTGCCCAACAACGGCTCTTACAGCATGGAAACAAGGGAAATATGCAATTTTTTAACAGCTGCCGATGCCTGGCCCAATTGCGCATCTTTTAGAACCTTATAGATGTGGGTCAGTGATCAGTTGTACTTTTTACAGCAGACTGTATCTAGTACATTTTGTTTTTTATGTACAAATGATGTGGTTTTTCTACACGTAGATAACGGCATTGAGATTGTCTTGGACTTAGAAGCAAGACAATTGCTGAGTTAGTTAAATGGGCTTAGCCCAAAGATTTGACGTCTTCTTTGCTACCGAAGGGCACATAACTTATAGTCAAAAGTTGAATATAGTAATGACCAGTCGCGATGGTACATATTAGAGTGTAGCCGATTTCAATTAACAAAAAGACCAGGCAAAAATGCAAAAGTGGAAAAACTGTTCCAGTACTGCTGGTAAGAGGCTAATCCGACGTATTTTGTGACGAGAAATCGAATGGTGCAAACCGCGTTGCTCTCCGACCAATACTTTTGGCTGTAGCGACAATTGAATTATCATTGATGTCATTGTCAAGTGCCCAGCAACAGCTCTTACTCTATGGAAACCAGGGAAATATGCAATTATTTAAACAGCTGCCGTTGCCTGGCCCAATTCCGCATCTTTTGGCACCTTATTGATGTGGGTCAGTGTTCAAGTGTACTTTTTACAGCAGACTGTATCAAGTAACTTGTATTTTTTATGTACAAATGGTGTGGTTTTTCTACACGTAGATAAAGACATTGAGATTGTCTTGGACTTAGAAGGAAGACAATTGCTGAGTGAGTTAAATGGGCTGAGCCCAAAGATTTGACGTCTTCTTAGCTACCTAAGGGCACATAACTTATAGTCAAAAGTTGAATATAGTAATGACCAGTCGCGATGGTACATAGTACAGTGTATCCGATTTCAAATTAACAAAAAGACCAGGCAAAAATGCAAAAGTGAAAAAATTGTTCCAGTGCTGCTGGTAAGAGGCTAATCCGAGGTATTTTGTGACGAGAAATCGAATGGTGCAAACCGCGTTGCTCTCCGACCAATACTTTTGGCTGTAGCGACAATTAAATGATTATTGATGTCATAGTCACGTGCCCAGCTACGGCTCTTACTCCATGGAAACCAGGGAAATTTGCAATTTTTTAAACAACTGCCGATGCCTGGCCCAATTCCGCATCTTTTGGCACCTTATTGATGTGGGTAAGTGTTCAAGTGTACTTTTTACAGCAGACTGTATCAAGTAACTTGTATTTTTTATGTACAAATGGTGTGGTTTTTCTACACGTAGATAAAGACATTGAGATTGTCTTGGACTTAGAAGCAAGACAATTGCTGGATGAGTTAAATGGGCTTAGCCCAAAGATTTGACGTCTTCTTAGCTACCGAAGGGCACATAACTTATAGTCAAAAGTTGAATATAGTAATGACCAGTCGCGATGGTACATAGTACAGTGTATCCGATTTCAAATTAACAAAAAGACCAGGCAAAAATGCAAAAGTGGAAAAACTGTTCCAGTGCTGCTGGTAAGAAGCTAATCCGACGTATTTTATGACGAGAAATCGAATGGTGCAAACCGCGTTGCTCTCCGACCAATACTTTTGGCTGTAGCCACAATTGAATGATCATTGATGTCATAGTCACGGGCCCAGCAACGGCTCTTACCCCATGGAAACAAGGGAAGAATGCAATTTTTTAACAGCTGCCGATGCCTGGCCCAATTCCGCATCTTTTAGAACCTTATAGATGTGGGTCAGTGATTAGTTGTACTTTTTACAGCAGACTGTATCTAGTACCTTGTGTTTTTTATGTACAAATGGTGTGGTTTTTCTACACGTAGATAAAGACATTGAGATTGTCTTGGACTTAGAAGTAAGACAATTGCAGGATGAGTTAAATGGGCTGAGCCCAAAGATTTGACGTCTTCTTTGCTACCGAAGGGCACATAACTTATAGTCAAAAGTTGAATATAGTAATGACCAGTCGCGATGGTACATAGTACAGTGTATCCGATTTCAAATTAACAAAAAGACCAGGCAAAAATGCAAAAGTAAAAAAACTGTTCTAGTGCTGCTGGTAAGAGGCTAATCCGACGTATTTTGTGACGAGAAATCGAATGGTGCAAACCGCGTTGCTCTCCGACCATTACTTTTGGCTGTAGCGACAATTAAATGATCATTGATGTCATAGTCACGTGCCCAACAACGGCTCTTACAGCACGGAAACCAGGGAAATATGCAATTTTTTAACAGCTGCCGATGCCTGGCCCAATTGCGCATCTTTTAGAAACTTATAGATGTGGGTCAGTGATCAGTTGTACTTTTTACAGCAGACTGTATCTAGTACATTTTGTTTTTTATGTACAAATGGTGTGGTTTTTCTACACGTAGATAACGGCATTGAGATTGTCTTGGACTTATAAGCAAGACAATTGCTGAGTTAGTTAAATGGGCTAAGCCCAAAGATTTGACGTCTTCTGGGCTACCGAAGGGCACATAACTTATAGTCAAAAGTTGAATATAGTAATGACCAGTCGCGATGGTACATAGTAGTGTGTATCCGATTTCAATTAACAAAAAGACCAGGCAAAAATGCAAAAGTGGAAAAACTGTTCCAGTGCTGCTGGTAAGAGGCTAATCCGACGTATTTTGTGACGAGAAATCGAATGGTGCAAACCGCGTTGCTCTCCGACCATTACTTTTGGCTGTAGCGACAATTGAATTATCATTGATGTCATTGTCAAGTGCCCAGCAACAGCTCTTACTCCATGGAAACCAGGGAAATTTGCAATTTTTTAAACAGCTGCCGATGCCTGGTTCAATTCCGCATCTTTTGGCACCTTATTTATGTGGGTCAGTGTTTAAGTGTACTTTTTACAGCAGACTGTATCTAGTACTTTGTGTTTGTTATTTACGAATGGTGTGCTTTTTCTACACGTAGATAAAGACATTGAGATTGTCATGGACTTAGAAGTAAGACAAATGCTGGATGAGTTAAATGGGCTTAGCCCAAAAATTTGACGTCTTCTGGGCTACAGAAGGGCACATAACTTATAGTCAAAAGTTGAATATAATAATGACCAGTCGCGATGGTACATAGTACAGTGTAGCCGATTTCCATTAACAAAAAGACCAGGCAAAAATGCAAAAGTGGAAAAACTGTTCCAGTGCTGCTGGTAAGAGGCTAATCCGACGTATTTTGTGACGAGAAATCGAATGGTGCAAGCCGCGTTGCTCTCCGACCATTACTTTTGGCTGTAGCGACAATTAAATGATCACTGATGTCATAGTCACGTGCCCAGCAACGGCTCTTACTCCATGGAAACCAGGGAAATATGCAATTTTTTAACAGCTGCCGATGCCTGGCCCAATTCCGCATCTATTAGAACCTTATAGATGTGGTTCAGTGATCAGTTGTTCTTTTTACAGCAGACTGTATCTAGTGCATTGTGTTTTTTATGTACGAATGGTGTGGTTTTTCTACACGTAGATAAAGACATTGAGATTGTCATGGACTTAGAAGTAAGACAAATGCTGGATGAGTTAAATGGGCTTAGCCCAAAGATTTGACGTCTTCTGAGGTACCGAAGGGCACATAACTTATAGTCAAAAGTTAAATATAGTAATGACCAGTCGCGATGGTACATAGTAAAGTGTAGCCGATTTCCATTAACAAAAAGACCAGGCAAAAATGCAAAAGTGGAAAAACTGTTCCAGTGCTGCTGTTAAAGGCTAATCCGGCGTAATTTGTGACGAGAAATCGAATGGTGCAAACCGCGTTGCTCTGCGACCATTACTTTTGGCTGTAGCGACAATTGAATGATCATTGATGTCATAGTCACGTGCCCAGCAACGGCTCTTACTCCATGGAAACCAGGGAAATTTGACATTTTTTAAACAGCTGCCGATGCCTGGGCCAATTCCTCATCTTTAAGAACCTTATTGATGTGGGTCAGTGTTCACTTGTACTTTTTACAGCAGACTGTATCTAGTACCTTGTGTTTTTTATGTACAAATGGTGTGGTTTTTCTACACGTAGATAAAGACATTGAGATTGTCTTGGACTTAGAAGTAAGACAATTGCTGGGTGAGTTAAATGGGTTTAGCCCAAAGATTTGACGTCTTCTGGGCTACAGAAGGGCACATAACTTATAGTCAAAAGTTGAATATATTAATGACCAGTCGCGATGGTACATAGTACAGTGTGGCCGAATTCAATTAACAAAAAGACCAGGCAAAAATGCAAAAGTAGAAAACCTGTTCCAGTGGTGCTGGTAAGAGGCTAATCCGACGTATTTTGTGACGAGAAATCGAATGGTGCAAACCGCGTTGCTCTCCGACCATTACTTTTGGCTGTAGTCACAATTGAACGATCATTGATGTCATAGTGACATGCCCAGCAACGGCTCTTACTCCATGGAAACCAGGGAAATTTGCAATTTTTTAAACAGCTGCCGATGCCTGGCCCAATTCCGGATCTTTTGGCACCTTATTTATGTGGGTCAGTGTTTAAGTGTACTTTTTACAGCAGACTGTATCTAGTACTTTGTGTTTTTTATGTAGGAATGGTGTGGTTTTTCTACACGTAGATAAAGACATTGAGATTGTCTTGGACTTAGAAGTAAGACAAGTGCTGGGTGAGTTAAATGGGCTTAGCCCAAAGATTTGACGTCTTCTGGGCTACCGAAGGGCACATAACTTATAGTCAAAAGTTGAATAGAGTAATTACCAGTCGCGATTGTACATAGTACAGTGTAGCCGATTTCAATTAACAAAAAGACCAGGCAAAAATGCAAAAGTGGAAAAACTGTTCCAGTGCTGCTAGTAAGAGGCTAATCCGACGTATTTTGTGACGACAAATCGAATGGTGCAAACCGCGTTGCTCTCCGACCAATACTTTTGGCTGTAGCCACAATTGAATGATCATTGATGACAAAATCACGTGCCTAGCAACGGCTCTTACTCCATGGAAGCCAGGGAAATTTGACATTTTGTAAACAGCTGCCGATGCCTGGCCCAATTCCGCATCTTTTAGCACCTTATTGATGTGGGTCAGTGTTCAATTGTACTTTTTACAGCAGACTGTATCTAGTACATTGTGTTTTTTATGTACAAATGGTGTGCTTTTTCTACACGTAGATAAAGACATTGAGATTGTCTTGGACTTAGAAGTAAGACAAATGCTGGATGAGTTAAATGGGCTTAGCCCAAAAATTTGACGTCTTCTGGGCTACCGAAGGGCACATAACTTATAGTCAAAAGTTGAATATAGTAATGACCAGTCGCGATGGTACATAGTAGAGTGTATCCGATATCAAATTAACAAAAAGACCAGGCAAAAATGCAAAAGTGGAAAAACTGTTCCAGTGCTGCTGGTAAGAGGCTAATCCGACGTATTTTGTGACGAGAAATCGAATGGTGCAAACCGCGTTGCTCTCCGACCATTACTTTTGGCTGTAGCCACAATTGAATGATCATTGATGTCATAGTAACGTGCCCAGCAACGGCTCTTACTCCATGGAAACCAAGGAAATTTGCAATTTTTTAAACAGCTGCCGATGCCTATCCCAATTCCGCATCTTTTAGAACCTTATTGATGTGGGTCAGTGTTCAAGTGTACTTTTTACAGCAGACTGTATCAAGTACCTTGTATTTTTTATGTACAAATGGTGTGGTTTTTCTACACGTAGATAATGACATTGAGATTGTCTTCGACTTAGAAGTAAGACAATTGCTGAGTGCGTTAAATGGGTTAAATGGGCTTAGCCCAAAGATTTGACGTCTTCTGGGCTACCGACGGGCACATAACTTTTAGTCAAAAGTTGAATATAGTAATGACCAGTCGCGATGGTACATAGTACAGTGTATCCGATTTCAAATTAACAAAAAGACCAGGCAAAAATGCAAAAGTGGAAAAACTGTTCCAGTGCTGCTGGTAAGAGGCTAATCCGACGTATTTTGTGACGAGAAATCGAATGGTGCAAACCGCGTTGCTCTCCGACCAATACTTTTGGCTGTAGCGACAATTGAATGATCATTGATGTCATAGTCACGTGCCCAGCAACGGCTCTTACTCCATGGAAACCAGGGAAATTTGCAATTTTTTAAACAGCTGCCGATGCCTGGCCCAATTCCGCATCTTTTGGCACCTTATTGATGTGGGTCAGTGATCAGTTGTACTTTTTACAGCAGACTGTATCTAGTACCTTGTGTTTTTTATGTACAAATGGTGTGGTTTTTCTACACGTAGATAAAGACATTGAGATTGTCTTGGACTTAAAAGTAAGACAATTGCTGGATGAGTTAAATGGGCTTAGCCCAAAGATTTGACGTCTTCTGGGCTACCGAAGGGCACATAACTTATAGTCAAAAGTTGAATATAGTAATGACCAGTCGCGATGGTACATAGTAGAGTGTATCCGATATCAAATTAACAAAAAGACCAGGCAAAAATGCAAAAGTGGAAAAACTGTTCCAGTGCTGCTGGTAAGAGGCTAATCCGACGTATTTTGTGACGAGAAATCGAATGGTGCAAACCGCGTTGCTCTCCGACCATTACTTTTGGCTGTAGCCACAATTGAATGATCATTGATGTCATAGTCACGTGCCCAGCAACGGCTCTTACTACATGGAAACCAGGGAAATTTGCAATTTTTTAAACAGCTGCCGATGCCTGGCCCAATTCCGCATCTTTTGGCACCTTATAGATGTGGGTCAGTGTTTAAGTGTACTTTTTACAGCAGACTGTATCAAGTACCTTGTGTTTTTTATGTACGAATGGTGTGGTTTTTCTACACGTAGATAAAGACATTGAGATTGTCTTGGACTTAGAAGTAAGACAATTGCTGGGTGAGTTAAATGGGCTTAGCCCAAAGATTTGACGTCTTCTGGGCTACCGAAGGGCACTTAACTTATAGTCAAAAGTTGAATATAGTAATGACCAGTCGCGATGGTACATAGTACAGTGTATCCGATTTCAAATTAACAAAAAGACCAGGCAAAAATGCAAAAGTGGAAAAACTGTTCCAGTGCTGCTGGTAAGAGGCTAATCCGACGTATTTTGTGACGATAACTCGAATGGTGCAAACTGCGTTGCTCTCCGACCAATACTTTTGGCTGTAGCGACAATTGAATGATCATTGATGTCATAGTCACGTGCCCAGCAACGGCTCTTACTCCATGGAAACCAAGGAAATTTGCAATTTTTTAAATAGCTGCCGATGCCTGGCCCAATTCCGCATCTTTTGGCACCTTATTGATGTGGGTCAGTGTTTAAGTGTACTTTTTACAGCAGACTGTATCAAGTACCTTGTGTTTTTTATGTACAAAGGGTGTGGTTTTTCTACACGTAGATAAAGACATTGAGATTGTCTTGGACTTAGAAGTAAGACAATTGCTGGGTGAGTTAAATGGGCTTAGCCCAAAGATTTGACGTCTTCTCGGCTACCGAAGGGCACATAACTTATAGTCAAAAGTTGAATATAGTAATGACCAGTCGCGATGGTACATAGTACAGTGTATCCGATTTCAAAATAACAAAAAGACCAGGCAAAAATGCAAAAGTGGAAAAACTGTTCCAGTGCTGCTGGTAAGAGGCTAATCCGACGTATTTTGTGACGAGAAATCGAATGGTGCAAACCGCGTTGCTCTCCGACCAATACTTTTGGCTGTAGCGACAATTGAATGATCATTGATGTCATAGTAACGTGCCCAGCAACGGCTCTTACTCCATGGAAACCAAGGAAATTTGCAATTTTTTAAACAGCTGCCGATGCCTATCCCAATTCCGCATCTTTTAGAACCTTATTGATGTGGGTCAGTGTTCAAGTGTACTTTTTACAGCAGACTGTATCAAGTACCTTGTATTTTTTATGTACAAATGGTGTGGTTTTTCTACACGTAGATAATGACATTGAGATTGTCTTCGACTTAGAAGTAAGACAATTGCTGAGTGCGTTAAATGGGTTAAATGGGCTTAGCCCAAAGATTTGACGTCTTCTGGGCTACCGACGGGCACATAACTTTTAGTCAAAAGTTGAATATAGTAATGACCAGTCGCGATGGTACATAGTACAGTGTAGCCGATTTCAATTAACAAAAAGACCAGGCAAAAATGCAAAAGTGGAAAAACTGTTCCAGTGCTGCTGGTAAGAGGCTAATCCGACGTATTTTGTGACGAGAAATCGAATGGTGCAAACCGCGTTGCTCTCCGACCAATACTTTTGGCTGTAGCGACAATTGAATGATCATTGATGTCATAGTCACGTGCCCAGCAACGGCTCTTACTCCATGGAAACCAGGGAAATTTGCAATTTTTTAAACAGCTGCCGATGCCTGGTCCAATTCCGCATCTTTTGGCACCTTATTGATGTGGGTCAGTGATCAGTTGTACTTTTTACAGCAGACTGTATCTAGTACCTTGTGTTTTTTATGTACAAATGGTGTGGTTTTTCTACACGTAGATAAAGACATTGAGATTGTCTTGGACTTAAAAGTAAGACAATTGCTGGGTGAGTTAAATGGGCTGAGCCCAAAGATTTGACGTCTTCTGGGCTACCGAAGGGCACATAACTTATAGTCAAAAGTTGAATATAGTAATGACCAGTCGCGATGGTACATAGTAGAGTGTATCCGATATCAAATTAACAAAAAGACCAGGCAAAAATGCAAAAGTGGAAAAACTGTTCCAGTGCTGCTGGTAAGAGGCTAATCCGACGTATTTTGTGACGAGAAATCGAATGGTGCAAACCGCGTTGCTCTCCGACCATTACTTTTGGCTGTAGCGACAATTGAATGATCATTGTTGTCATAGTCACGTGCCCAGCAACGGCTCTTACTACATGGAAACCAAGGAAATTTGCAATTTTTTAAACAGCTGCCGATGCCTGGCCCAATTCCGCATCTTTTGGCACCTTATAGATGTGGGTCAGTGTTTAAGTGTACTTTTTACAGCAGACTGTATCAAGTACCTTGTGTTTTTTATGTACGAATGGTGTGGTTTTTCTACACGTAGATAAAGACATTGAGATTGTCTTGGACTTAGAAGTAAGACAATTGCTGGGTGAGTTAAATGGGCTTAGCCCAAAGATTTGACGTCTTCTGGGCTACCGAAGGGCACTTAACTTATAGTCAAAAGTTAAATATAGTAATGACCAGTCGCGATGGTACATAGTACAGTGTATCCGATTTCAAATTAACAAAAAGACCAGGCAAAAATGCAAAAGTGGAAAAACTGTTCCAGTGCTGCTGGTAAGAGGCTAATTCGACGTATTTTGTGACGAAAACTCGAATGGTGCAAACTGCGTTGCTCTCCGACCAATACTTTTGGCTGTAGCGACAATTGAATGATCATTGATGTCATAGTCACGTGCCCAGCAACGGCTCTTACTCCATGGAAACCAAGGAAATTTGCAATTTTTTAAATAGCTGCCGATGCCTGGCCCAATTCCGCATCTTTTGGCACCTTATTGATGTGGGTCAGTGTTTAAGTGTACTTTTTACAGCAGACTGTATCAAGTACCTTGTGTTTTTTATGTACAAAGGGTGTGGTTTTTCTACACGTAGATAAAGACATTGAGATTGTCTTGGACTTAGAAGTAAGACAATTGCTGGGTGAGTTAAATGGGCTTAGCCCAAAGATTTGACGTCTTCTGGGCTACCGAAGGGCACATAACTTATAGTCAAAAGTTGAATATAGTAATGACCAGTCGCGATGGTACATAGTACAGTGTATCCGATTTCAAATTAACAAAAAGACCAGGCAAAAATGCAAAAGTGGAAAAACTGTTCCAGTGCTGCTGGTAAGAGACTAATCCGACGTATTTTGTGACGAGAAATCGAATGGTGCAAACCGCGTTGCTCTCCGACCATTACTTTTGGCTGTAGCCACAATTGAATGATCATTGATGTCATAGTAACGTGCCCAGCAACGGCTCTTACTCCATGGAAACCAAGGAAATTTGCAATTTTTTAAACAGCTGCCGATGCCTGGCCCAATTCCGCATCTTTTAGAACCTTATTGATGTGGGTCAGTGTTCAAGTGTACTTTTTACAGCAGACTGTATCAAGTACCTTGTATTTTTTATGTACAAATGGTGTGGTTTTTCTACACGTAGATAACGACATTGAGATTGTCTTGGACTTAGAAGTAAGACAATTGCTGAGTGAGTTAAATGGGTTAAATATGCTTAGCCCAAAGATTTGACGTCTTCTGGGCTACCGACGGGTACATAACTTTTAGTCAAAAGTTGAATATAGTAATGACCAGTCGCGATGGTACATAGTACAGTGTAGCCGATTTCAATAAAAAAAAAGACCAGGCAAAAATGCAAAAGTGGAAAAACTGTTCCAGTGCTGCTGGTAAGAGGCTAATCTGACGTATTTTGTGACGAGAAATCGAATGGTGCAAACCGCGTTGCTCTCCGACCAATACTTTTGGCTGTAGCGACAATTGAATGATCATTGATGTCATAGTCACGTGCCCAGCAACGGCTCTTACTCCATGGAAACCAGGGAAATTTGCAATTTTTTAAACAGCTGCCGATGCCTGGCCCAATTCCGCATCTTTTGGCACCTTATTGATGTGGGTCAGTGATCAGTTGTACTTTTTACAGCAGACTGTATCTAGTAGCTTGTGTTTTTTATGTAGAAATGGTGTGGTTTTTTCTACACGTAGATAAAGACATTGAGATTGTCTTGGACTTAAAAGTAAGACAATTGCTGGGTGAGTTAAATGGGCTGAGCCCAAAGATTTGACGTCTTCTGGGCTACCGAAGGGCACATAACTTATAGTCAAAAGTTGAATATAGTAATGACCAGTCGCGATGGTACATAGTAGAGTGTATCCGATATCAAATTAACAAAAAGACCAGGCAAAAATGCAAAAGTGGAAAAACTGTTCCAGTGCTGCTGGTAAGAGGCTAATCCGACGTATTTTGTGACGAGAAATCGAATGGTGCAAACCGCGTTGCTCTCCGACCATTACTTTTGGCTGTAGCGACAATTGAATGATCATTGTTGTCATAGTCACGTGCCCAGCAACGGCTCTTACTACATGGAAACCAAGGAAATTTGCAATTTTTTAAACAGCTGCCGATGCCTGGCCCAATTCCGCATCTTTTGGCACCTTATAGATGTGGGTCAGTGTTTAAGTGTACATTTTACAGCAGACTGTATCAAGTACCTTGAGTTTTTTATGTACGAATGGTGTGGTTTTTTCTACACGTAGATAAAGACATTGAGATTGTCTTGGACTTAGAAGTAAGACAATTGCTGGGTGAGTTAAATGGGCTTAGCCCAAAGATTTGACGTCTTCTGGGCTACCGAAGGGCACTTAACTTATAGTCAAAAGTTAAATATAGTAATGACCAGTCGCGATGGTACATAGTACAGTGTATCCGATTTCAAATTAACAAAAAGACCAGGCAAAAATGCAAAAGTGGAAAAACTGTTCCAGTGCTGCTGGTAAGAGGCTAATTCGACGTATTTTGTGACGAAAACTGGAATGGTGCAAACTGCGTTGCTCCTCCGACCAATACTTTTGGCTGTAGCGACAATTGAATGATCATTGATGTCATAGTCACGTGCCCAGCAACGGCTCTTACTCCATGGAAACCAAGGAAATTTGCAATTTTTTAAATAGCTGCCGATGCCTGGCCCCAATTCCGCATCTTTTGGCACCTTATTGATGTGGGGTCAGTGTTTAAGTGTACTTTTTACAGCAGACTGTATCAAGTACCTTGTGTTTTTTATGTACAAAGGGTGTGGTTTTTCTACACGTAGATAAAGACATTGAGATTGTCTTGGACTTAGAAGTAAGACAATTGCTGGGTGAGTTAAATGGGCTTAGCCCAAAGATTTGACGTCTTCTGGGCTACCGAAGGGCACATAACTTATAGTCAAAAGTTGAATATAGTAATGGACCAGTCGCGATGGTACATAGTACAGTGTATCCGATTTCAAATTAACAAAAAGACCAGGCAAAAATGCAAAAGTGGAAAAACTGTTCCAGTGCTGCTGGTAAGAGACTAATCCGACGTATTTTGTGACGAGAATCGAATGGTGCAAACCGCGTTTGCTCTCCGACCATTACTTTTGGCTGTAGCCACAATTGAATGATCATTGATGTCATAGTAACGTGCCCAGCAACGCTCTTACTCCATGGGAAACCAAGGAATTTGCAATTTTTTAAACAGCTGCCGATGCCTGGCCCAATTCCGCATCTTTTAGAACCTTATTAGATGTGGGTCAGTGTTCAAGTGTACTTTTTACAGCAGACTGTATCAAGTACCTTGTATTTTTTATGTACAAATGGTGTGGTTTTTCTACACGTAGATAACGACATTGAGATTGTCTTGACTTAGAAGTAAGACAATTGCTGAGTGAGTTAAAGGGTTAAATATGCTTAGCCCCAAACATTTGACGTCTTCTGGGCTACCGACGGGTACATAACTTTTAGTCAAAAGTTGAATATAGTAATGACCAGTCGCGATGGTACATAGTACAGTGTAGCCGATTTCAATAAAAAAAAAGACCCAGGCAAAAATGCAAAAGTGGAAAAACTGTTCCAGTGCTGCTGGTAAGAGGCTAATCCGACGTATTTTGTGACGAGAAATCGAATGGTGCAAACCGCGTTGCTCTCCGACCAATACTTTTGGCTGTAGCGACAATTGAATGATCATTGATGTCATAGTCACGTGCCCAGCAACGGCTCTTACTCCATGGAAACCAGGGAAATTTGCAATTTTTTAAACAGCTGCCGATGCCTGGCCCAATTCCGCATCTTTTGGCACCTTATTGATGTGGATCAGTGATCAGTTGTACTTTTTACAGCAGACTGTATCTAGTAGCTTGTGTTTTTTATGTAGAAATGGTGTGGTTTTTCTACACGTAGATAAAGACATTGAGATTGTCTTGGACTTAAAAGTAAGACATTTGCTGAGTGAGTTAAATGGGCTGAGCCAAAGATTTGACGTCTTCTGGGCTACCGAAGGGCACATAACTTATAGTCAAAAGTTGAATATAGTAATGACCAGTCGCGATGGTACATAGTACAGTGAATCCGATTTCAAATTAACAAAAAGACCAGGCAAAATGCAAAGGTGGAAAAGGCTTTCCAGTGCTGCTGGTAAGAGGCTAATCTGACGTATTTTGTGACGAGAAATCGAATGGTGCAAACCGCGTTGCTCTCCGACCATCACTTTTGGCTGTACCGACAACTGAATGATCATTGATGTCATTGTCACGTGCCCAGCAACGGCTCTTACTCCATGGAAACCAAGGAAATTTGCAATTTTTAAACAGCTGCCGATGCCTGGCCAATTCCGCATCTTTTGGCACCTAATTGATGTGGGTCAGTGATCAGGTGTACTTTTTACAGCAGACTGTATCAAGAACCTTGTATTTTTTATGTACAAATGGTGTGGTTTTTCTACATGTAGATAAAGACATTGAGATTGTCTTGGACTTAGAAGTAAGACAATTGCTGGATGAGTTAAATGGGCTGAGCCTAAAGATTTGACGTCTTCTTTGCTACCGAAGGGCACATAACTTATAGTCAAAAGTTGAATATAGTAATGACCAGTCGCAATTGTACATAGTACAGTGTAGCCGATTTCAATATACAAAAAGACCAGGCAAAAATGCAAAAGTGGAAAAACTGTTCCAGTGCTGCTGGAAAGAGGCTAATCCGACGTATTTTGTCACGAGAAATCGAATGGTGCAAACCGCGTTGCTCTCCGACCAATACTTTTGGCTGTAGCGACAATTGAATGAGCATTGACGTCATAGTCACGTGCCCAACAACGGCTCTTACAGCATGGAAACAAGGGAAATATGCAATTTTTTAAACAGCTGCCGATGCCTGGCCCAATTGCGCATCATTTAGAACCTTATAGATGTGGGTCAGTGATCAGTTGTACTTTTTACAGCAGACTGTATCTAGTACATTTTGTTTTTTATGTTACAAATGATGTGGTTTTTCTACACGTAGATAACGGCATTGAGATTGTCTTGGACTTAGAAGCAAGACAATTGCTGAGTTAGTTAAATGGGCTTAGCCCAAAGATTTGGACGTCTTCTTTGCTACCGAAGGGCACATAACTTATAGTCAAAAGTTGAATATAGTAATGACCAGTCGCGATGGTACATATTAGAGTGTAGCCGATTTCAATTAACAAAAAGACCAGGCAAAATTGGAAAAGTGGAAAACCTGTTCCAGTACTGCTGGTAAGAGGCTAATCCGACGTATTTTGTGACGAGAAATCGAATGATGCAAACCGCGTTGCTCTCCGACCAATACTTTTGGCTGTAGCGACAATTGAATTATCATTGATGTCATTGTCAAGTGCCCAGCAACAGCTCTTACTCCATGGAAACCAGGGAAATATGCAATTATTTAAACAGCTGCCGTTGCCTGGCCCAATTCCGCATCTTTGGCACCTTATTGATGTGGGTCAGTGTTTAAGTGTACTTTTTACAGCAGACTGTATCAAGTAACTTGTATTTTTTATGTACAAATGGTGTGGTTTTTCTACACGTAGATAAAGACATTGAGATTGTCTTGGACTTAGAAGGAAGACAATTGCTGAGTGAGTTAAATGGGCTGAGCCCAAAGATTTGACGTCTTCTTAGCTACCTAAGGGCACATAACTTATAGTCAAAAGTTGAATATAGTAATGACCAGTCGCGATGGTACATAGTACAGTGTATCCGATTTCAAATTAACAAAAAGACCAGGCAAAAATGCAAAAGTGAAAAAATTGTTCCAGTGCTGCTGGTAAGAGGCTAATCCGAGGTATTTTGTGACGAGAAATCGAATGGTGCAAACCGCGTTGCTCTCCGACCAATACTTTTGGCTGTAGCGACAATTGAATTATCATTGATGTCATAGTCACGTGCCCAGCTACGGCTCTTACTCCATGGAAACCAGGGAAATTTGCAATTTTTTAAACAACTGCCGATGCCTGGCCCAATTCCGCATCTTTTGGCACCTTATTGATGTGGGTAAGTGTTCAAGTGTACTTTTTACAGCAGACTGTATCAAGTAACTTGTATTTTTTATGTACAAATGGTGTGGTTTTTCTACACGTAGATAAAGACATTGAGATTGTCTTGGACTTAGAAGCAAGACAATTGCTGGATGAGTTAAATGGGCTTAGCCCAAAGATTTGACGTCTTCTTAGCTACCGAAGGGCACATAACTTATAGTCAAAAGTTGAATATAGTAATGACCAGTCGCGATGGTACATAGTACAGTGTATCCGATTTCAAATTAACAAAAAGACCAGGCAAAAATGCAAAAGTGGAAAAACTGTTCCAGTGCTGCTGGTAAGAAGCTAATCCGACGTATTTTATGACGAGAAATCGAATGGTGCAAACCGCGTTGCTCTCCGAGCAATACTTTTGGCTGTAGCGACAATTGAATGATCATTGATGTCATAGTCACGGGCCCAGCAACGGCTCTTACCCCATGGAAACAAGGGAAGAATGCAATTTTTTAACAGCTGCCGATGCCTGGCCCAATTCCGCATCTTTTAGAACCTTATAGATGTGGGTCAGTGATTAGTTGTACTTTTTACAGCAGACTGTATCTAGTACCTTGTGTTTTTTATGTACAAATGGTGTGGTTTTTCTACACGTAGATAAAGACATTGAGATTGTCTTGGACTTAGAAGTAAGACAATTGCAGGATGAGTTAAATGGGCTGAGCCCAAAGATTTGACGTCTTCTTTGCTACCGAAGGGCACATAACTTATAGTCAAAAGTTGAATATAGTAATGACCAGTCGCGATGGTACATAGTAGAGTGTAGCCGATTTCAATTAACAAAAAGACCAGGCAAAAATGCAAAAGTGGAAAAACTGTTCCAGTGCTGCTGGTAAGAGGCTAATCCGACGTATTTTGTGACGAGAAATCGAATGGTGCAAACCGCGTTGCTCTCCGACCCTTACTTTTGGCTGTAGCCACAATTAAATGATCATTGATGTCATAGTCACGTGCCCAACAACGGCTCTTACAGCATGGAAACCACTGAAATATGCAATTTTTTAACAGCTGCCGATGCCTGGCCCAATTGCGCATCTTTTAGAACCTTATAGATGTGGGTCAGTGATCAGTTGTACTTTTTACAGCAGACTGTATCTAGTACATTTTGTTTTTTATGTACAAATGGTGTGGTTTTTCTACACGTAGATAAAGACATTGAGATTGTCTTGGACATAGAAGTAAGACAATTGCTGAGTGAGTTAAATGGGCTTAGCCCAAAGATTTGACGTCTTCTGGGCTACCGAACGGCACATAACTTATAGTCAAAAGTTGAATATAGTAATGACCAGTCGCGATGGTACATAGTACAGTGTATCCGATTTCAAATTAACAAAAAGACCAGGCAAAAATGCAAAAGTGGAAAAACTGTTCCAGTGCTGCTGGTAAGAGGCTAATCCGACGTATTTTGTGACGAGAAATTGAATGGTGCAAATCGCGTTGCTCTCCGACCAATACTTTTGGCTGTAGCGACAATTGAATGATCATTGATGTCATAGTCACGTGCCCAACAACGGCTCTTACTCCATGGAAACCAGGGAAATTTGCAATTTTTTAAACAGCTGCCGATGCCTGGCCCAATTTTGCATCTTTTGGCACCTTATTGATGTGGGTCACTGTTCAAGTGTACTTTTTACAGCAGACTGTATCTAGTACCTTGTATTTTCTATGTTTAAATGGTGTGGTTTTACTACACGTAGATAAAGACATTGAGATTGTCCTCGACTTAGAAGTAAGACAATTGCTGGATGAGTTAAATGGGCTTAGCCCAAAGATTTGACGTCTTCTTAGCTACCGAAGGGCACATAACTTATAGTCAAAAGTTGAATATAGTAATGACCAGTCGCGATGGTACATAGTACAGTGTATCCGATTTCAAATTAACAAAAAGACCAGGCAAAAATGCAAAAGTGGAAAAATTGTTCCAGTGCTGCTGGTAAGAGGCTAATCCGACGTATTTTGTGACGAGAAATCGAATGGTGCAAACCGCGTTGCTCTCCGACCAATACTTTTGGCTGTAGCGACAATTGAATGATCATTGATGTCATAGTCACGTGCCCAGCAACGGCTCTTACCCCATGGAAACCAGGGAAATATGCAATTATTTAAACAGCTGCCGATGCCTGGCCCAATTCCGCATCTTTTGGCACCTTATTGATGTGGGTCAGTGTTCAAGTGTACTTTTTTCAGCAGACTGTATCAAGTAACTTGTATTTTTTATGTACAAATGGTGTGGTTTTTCAACACGTAGATAACGACATTGAGATTGTCTTGGACTTAGAAGCAAGACAATTGCTGAGTAAGTTAAATGGGCTGAGCCCAAATATTTGACGTCTTCTGGGCTACCGAAGGGCACATAACTTATAGTCAAAAGTTGAATATGGTAATGACCAGTCGCGATGGTAACATAGTACAGTGGTATCCGATTTCAAATTAACAAAAAGACCAGGCAAAAATGCAAAAGTGGAAAAACTGTTCCAGTGCTGCTAGTAAGAGGCTAATCCGACGTATTTTGTGACGAGATATCGAATGGTGCAAACCGCGTGCTCTCCGACCAATACTTTGGCTGTAGCGACAATTGAATGAGCATTAATGTCATAGTCACGTGCCCAACAACAGCTCGTACTCCATGGAAACCAGGGAAATTTGCAATTTTTAAACAGCTGCCGATGACTGGCCCAATTCCGCATCTTTTGGCACCTTATTGATGTGGGTAAGTGTTCAAGTGTACATTTTACAGCAGACTGTATCAAGTAACTTGTATTTTTTATGTACAAATGGTGTGGTTTTACTACACGTAGATAAAGACATTGAGATTGTCTTGGACTTAGAAGTAAGACAATTGCTGGATGAGTTAAATGGGCTTAGCCCAAAGATTTAACGTCTTCTTTGCTACCGAACGGCACATAACTTATAGTCAAAAGTTGAATATAGTAATGACCAGTCGCGATGGTACATAATACAGTGTAGCCTATTTCAAATTAACAAAAAGACCAGGCAAAAATGCAAAAGTGGAAAAACTGTTCCAGTGCTGCTGGTAAGAGGCTAATCCGACGTATTTTGTGACGAGAAATTGAATGGTGCAAATCGCGTTGCTCTCCGACCATTACTTTTGGCTGTAGCGACAATTGAATGATCATTGATGTCATAGTCACGTGCCCAACAACGGCTCTTACTCCATGGAAACCAGGGAAATTTGCAATTTTTTAAACAGCTGCCGATGCCTGGCCCAATTTTGCATCTTTTGGCACCTTATTGATGTGGGTCACTGTTCAAGTGTACTTTTTACAGCAGACTGTATCTAGTACCTTGTATTTTCTATGTTCAAATGGTGTGGTTTTACTACACGTAGATAAAGACATTGAGATTGTCCTCGACTTAGAAGTAAGACAATTGCTGGATGAGTTAAATGGGCTTAGCCCAAAGATTTGACGTCTTCTTAGCTACCGAAGGGCACATAACTTATAGTCAAAAGTTGAATATAGTAATGACCAGTCGCGATGGTACATAGTACAGTGTATCCGATTTCAAATTAACAAAAAGACCAGGCAAAAATGCAAAAGTGGAAAAATTGTTCCAGTGCTGCTGGTAAGAGGCTAATCCGACGTATTTTGTGACGAGAAATCGAATGGTGCAAACCGCGTTGCTCTCCGACCAATACTTTTGGCTGTAGCGACAATTGAATGATCATTGATGTCATAGTCACGTGCCCAGCAACGGCTCTTACTCCATGGAAACCAGGGAAATATGCAATTTTTTAACAGCTGCCGATGCCTGGCCCAATTGCGCATCTTTTAGAACCTTATAGATGTGGGTAAGTGTTCAAGTGTACTTTTTACAGCAGACTGTATCAAGTAACTTCTATTTTTTATGTACAAATGGTGTGGTTTTTCTACACGTAGATAAAGACATTGAGATTGTCTTGGACTTAGAAGTAAGACAATTGCTGAGTGAGTTGAATGGGCTTAGCCCAAAGATTTGACGTCTTCTTTGCTACCGAAGGGCACATAACTTATAGTCAAAAGTTGAATATAGTAATGACCAGTCGCGATGGTACATAGTACAGTGTATCCGATTTCAAATTAACAAAAAGACCAGGCAAAAATGCAAAAGTGGAAAAACTGTTCCAGTGCTGCTGGTAAGAGGCTAATCCGACGTATTTTGTGACGAGAAATCGAATGGTGCAAATCGCGTTGCTCTCCGACCATTACTTTTGGCTGTAGCGACAATTGAATGATCATTGATGTCATAGTCACGTGCCCAACAACGGCTCTTACTCCATGGAAACCAGTGAAATTTGCAATTTTTTAAATAGCTGCCGATGCCTGGCCCAATTCCGCATCTTTTGGCACCTTATTGATGTGGGTCACTGTTCAAGTGTACTTTTTACAGCAGACTGTATCAAGTACCTTGTATTTTTTATGTACAAATGGTGTGGTTTTTCTACACGTAGATAAAGACATTGAGATTGTCTTGGACTTAGAAGTAAGACAATTGCAGGATGAGTTAAATGGGCTGAGCCCAAAGATTTGACGTCTTCTTAGCTACCGAAGGGCACATAACTTATAGTCAAAAGTTGAATATAGTAATGACCAGTCGCGATGGTACATAGTACAGTGTATCCGATTTCAAATTAACAAAAAGACCAGGCAAAAATGCAAAAGTAAAAAAACTGTTCTAGTGCTGCTGGTAAGAGGCTAATCCGACGTATTTTGTGACGAGAAATCGAATGGTGCAAACCGCGTTGCTCTCCGACCATTACTTTTGGCTGTAGCCACAATTAAATGATCATTGATATCATAGTCACGTGCGCAGCAACGGTTCTTACAGCATGGAAACCAGGGAATATGCAATTTTTTAACAGCTGCCGATGCCTGGCCCAATTCCGCATCTTTTAGAACCTTATAGATGTGGGTCAGTGATCAGTTGTACTTTTTACAGCAGACTGTATCTAGTATATTTTGTTTTTTATGTACAAATGGTGTGGTTTTTCTACACGTAGATAACGGCATTGAGATTGTCTTGGACTTAGAAGCAAGACAATTGCTGAGTTAGTTAAATGGGCTAAGCCCAAAGATTTGACGTCTTCTCGGCTACCGAAGGGCACATAACTTATAGTCAAAAGTTGAATATAGTAATGACCAGTCGCGATGGTACATAGTAGAGTGTAGCCTATTTCAATTAACAAAAAGACCAGGCAAAAATGCAAAAGTGGAAAAACTGTTCCAGTGCTGCTGGTAAGAGGCTAATCCGATGTATTTTGTGACGAGAAATCGAATGGTGCAAACCGCGTTGCTCTCCGACCATTACTTTTGGCTGTAGAGACAATTAAATGATCATTGATGTCATTGTCACGTGCCCAGCAACGGCTCTTACTCCATGGAAACCAGGGAAATATGCAATTATTTAAACAGCTGCCGATGCCTGGCCCAATTCCGCATCTTTTGGCACCTTATTGATGTGGGTCAGTGTTCAAGTGTACTTTTTTCAGCAGACTGTATCAAGTAACTTGTATTTTTTATGTACAAATGGTGTGGTTTTTCTACACGTAGATAACGACATTGAGATTGTCTTGGACTTAGAAGCAAGACAATTGCTGAGTAAGTTAAATGGGCTAAGCCCAAAGATTTGACGTCTTCTGGGCTACCGAAGGGCACATAACTTATAGTCAAAAGTTGAATATAGTAATGACCAGTCGCGATGGTACATAGTACAGTGTAGCCGATTTCAATTAACAAAAAGACCAGGCAAAAATGCAAAAGTGGAAAAACTGTTCCAGTGCTGCTGGTAAGAGGCTAATCCGACGTATTTTGTGACGAAAAATCGAATGGTGCAAACCGCGTTGCTCTCCGACCAATACTTTTGGCAGTAGCCACAATCAAATGATCATTGATAACATTGTCACGTGCCCAGCTACGGCTCTTACTCCATGGAAACCAGGGAAATTTGCAATTTTTAAACAGCTGCCGATGACTGGCCCAATTCCGCATCTTTTGGCACCTTATTGATGTGGATCAGTGTTCAAGTGTACTTTTTACAGCAGACTGTATCAAGTAACTTGTGTTTTTTATGTACAAATGGTGTGGTTTTTCTACACGTAGATAACGACATTGAGATTGTCTTGGACTTAGAAGCAAGACAATTGCTGAGTTAGTTAAATGGGCTAAGCCCAAAGATTTAACGTCTTCTGGGCTACCGAAAGGGCACATAACTTATAGTCAAAAGTTGAATATAGTAATGACCAGTCGCGATGGTACATAGTAGAGTGTATCCGATTTCAATTAACAAAAAGACCAGGCAAAAATGCAAAAGTGGAAAAAACTGTTCCAGTGCTGCTGGTAAGAGGCTAATCCGACGTATTTTGTGACGAGAAATCGAATGGTGCAAACCGCGTTGCTCTCCGACCATTACTTTTGGCTGTAGCCACAATTAAATGATCATTGATGTCATAGTCACGTGCCCAACAACGGCTCTTACAGCATGGAAACAAGGGAAATATGCAATTTTTTAACAGCTGCCGATGCCTGGCCCAATTGCGCATCTTTTAGAACCTTATAGATGTGGGTCAGTGATCAGTTGTACTTTTTACAGCAGACTGTATCTAGTACATTTTGTTTTTTATGTACAAATGGTGTGGTTTTTCTACACGTAGATAACGGCATTGAGATTGTCTTGGACTTAGAAGCAAGACAATTGCTGAGTTAGTTAAATGGGCTTAGCCCAAAGATTTGACGTCTTCTGGGCTACCGAAGGGCACATAACTTATAGTCAAAAGTTGAATATAGTAATGACCAGTCGCGATGGTACATAGTACAGTGTATCCGATTTCAAATTAACAAAAAGACCAGGCAAAAATGCAAAAGTGGAAAAACTGTTCCAGTGCTGCTGGTAAGAGGCTAATCCGACGTATTTTGTGACGAGAAATTGAATGGTGCAAATCGCGTTGCTCTCCGACCAATACTTTTGGCTGTAGCGACAATTGAATGATCATTGATGTCATAGTCACGTGCCCAACAACGGCTCTTACTCCATGGAAACCAGGGAAATTTGCAATTTTTAAACAGCTGCCGATGCCTGGCCCAATTTTGCATCTTTTGGCACCTTATTGATGTGGGTCACTGTTCAAGTGTACTTTTTACAGCAGACTGTATCTAGTACCTTGTATTTTCTATGTTCAAATGGTGTGGTTTTACTACACGTAGATAAAGACATTGAGATTGTCTCGACTTAGAAGTAAGACAATTGCTGGATGAGTTAAATGGGCTTAGCCCAAAGATTTGACGTCTTCTTAGCTACCGAAGGGCACATAACTTATAGTCAAAAGTTGAATATAGTAATGACCAGTCGCGATGGTACATAGTACAGTGTATCCGATTTCAAATTAACAAAAAGACCAGGCAAAAATGCAAAAGTGGAAAAATTGTTCCAGTGCTGCTGGTAAGAGGCTAATCCGACGTATTTTGTGACGAGAAATCGAATGGTGCAAACCGCGTTGCTCTCCGACCAATACTTTTGGCTGTAGCGACAATTGAATGATCATTGATGTCATAGTCACGTGCCCAGCAACGGCTCTTACCCCATGGAAACCAGGGAAATATGCAATTATTTAAACAGCTGCCGATGCCTGGCCCAATTCCGCATCTTTTGGCACCTTATTGATGTGGGTCAGTGTTCAAGTGTACTTTTTTCAGCAGACTGTATCAAGTAACTTGTATTTTTATGTACAAATGGTGTGGTTTTTCAACACGTAGATAACGACATTGAGATTGTCTTGGACTTAGAAGCAAGACAATTGCTGAGTAAGTTAAATGGGCTGAGCCCAAATATTTGACGTCTTCTGGGCTACCGAAGGGCACATAACTTATAGTCAAAAGTTGAATATGGTAATGACCAGTCGCGATGGTACATAGTACAGTGTATCGATTTCAAATTAACAAAAGACCAGGCAAAAATGCAAAAGTGGAAAAAACTGTTCCAGTGCTGCTAGTAAGAGGCTAATCCGACGTATTTTGTCACGAGAAATCGAATGGTGCAAACCGCGTTGCTCTCCGACCAATACTTTTGGCTGTAGCGACAATTGAATGAGCATTAATGTCATAGTCACGTGCCCAACAACAGCTCGTACTCCATGGAAACCAGGGAAATTTGCAATTTTTTAAACAGCTGCCGATGCCTGGCCCAATTCCGCATCTTTTGGCACCTTATTGATGTGGGTAAGTGTTCAAGTGTACATTTTACAGCAGACTGTATCAAGTAACTTGTATTTTTTATGTACAAATGGTGTGGTTTTACTACACGTAGATAAAGACATTGAGATTGTCTTGGACTTAGAAGTAAGACAATTGCTGGATGAGTTAAATGGGCTTAGCCCAAAGATTTAACGTCTTCTTTGCTACCGAACGGCACATAACCCTTATTAGTCAAAAGTTGAATATAGTAATGACCAGTCGCGATGGTACATAATACAGTGTAGCCTATTTCAAATTAACAAAAAGACCAGGCAAAAATGCAAAAGTGGAAAAACTGTTCCAGTGATGCTGGTAAGAGGCTAATCCGACGTATTTTGTGACGAGAAATTGAATGGTGCAAATCGCGTTGCTCTCCGACCATTACTTTTGGCTGTAGCGACAATTGAATGATCATTGATGTCATAGTCACGTGCCCAACAACGGCTCTTACTCCATGGAAACCAGGGAAATTTGCAATTTTTTAAACAGCTGCCGATGCCTGGCCCAATTTTGCATCTTTTGGCACCTTATTGATGTGGGTCACTGTTCAAGTGTACTTTTTACAGCAGACTGTATCTAGTACCTTGTATTTTCTATGTTCAAATGGTGTGGTTTTACTACACGTAGATAAAGACATTGAGATTGTCCTCGACTTAGAAGTAAGACAATTGCTGGATGAGTTAAATGGGCTTAGCCCAAAGATTTGACGTCTTCTTAGCTACCGAAGGGCACATAACTTATAGTCAAAAGTTGAATATAGTAATGACCAGTCGCGATGGTACATAGTACAGTGTATCCGATTTCAAATTAACAAAAAGACCAGGCAAAATGCAAAAGTGGAAAAATTGTTCCAGTGCTGCTGGTAAGAGGCTAATCCGACGTATTTTGTGACGAGAAATCGAATGGTGCAAACCGCGTTGCTCTCCGACCAATACTTTTGGCTGTAGCGACAATTGAATGATCATTGATGTCATAGTCACGTGCCCAGCAACGGCTCTTACTCCATGGAAACCAGGGAAATATGCAATTTTTTAACAGCTGCCGATGCCTGGCCCAATTGCGCATCTTTTAGAACCTTATAGATGTGGGTAAGTGTTCAAGTGTACTTTTTACAGCAGACTGTATCAAGTAACTTGTATTTTTTATGTACAAATGGTGTGGTTTTTCTACACGTAGATAAAGACATGAGATTGTCTTGGACTTAGAAGTAAGACAATTGCTGAGTGAGTTGAATGGGCTTAGCCCAAAGATTTGACGTCTTCTTTGCTACCGAAGGGCACATAACTTATAGTCAAAAGTTGAATATAGTAATGACCAGTCGCGATGGTACATAGTACAGTGTATCCGATTTTCAAATTAACAAAAAGACCAGGCAAAAATGCAAAAGTGGAAAAACTGTTCCAGTGCTGCTGGTAAGAGGCTAATCCGACGTATTTTGTGACGAGAAATCGAATGGTGCAAATCGCGTTGCTCTCCGACCATTACTTTTGGCTGTAGCGACAATTGAATGATCATTGATGTCATAGTCACGTGCCCAACAACGGCTCTTACTCCATGGAAACCAGTGAAATTTGCAATTTTTTAAATAGCTGCCGATGCCTGGCCCAATTCCGCATCTTTTGGCACTTATTGATGTGGGTCACTGTTCAAGTGTACTTTTTTACAGCAGACTGTATCAAGTACCTTGTATTTTTTATGTACAAAATGGTGTGGTTTTTCTACACGTAGATAAAGACATTGAGATTGTCTTGGACTTAGAAGTAAGACAATTGCAGGATGAGTTAAATGGGCTGAGCCCAAAGATTTGACGTCTTCTTAGCTACCGAAGGGCACATAACTTATAGTCAAAAGTTGAATATAGTAATGACCAGTCGCGATGGTACATAGTACAGTGTATCCGATTTCAAATTAACAAAAAGACCAGGCAAAAATGCAAAAGTAAAAAAACTGTTCTAGTGCTGCTGGTAAGAGGCTAATCCGACGTATTTTGTGACGAGAAATCGAATGGTGCAAACCGCGTTGCTCTCCGACCATTACTTTTGGCTGTAGAATTGAATGATCATTGATGTCATAGTCACGGGCCCAGCAACGGCTCTTACTCCATGGAAACCAGGGAAATATGCAATTTTTTAACAGCTGCCGATGCCTGGCCCAATTCCGAATCTTTTAGAACCTTATAGATGTGGGTCAGTGATCAGTTGTACTTTTTACAGCAGACTGTATCTAGTACCTTTTGTTTTTTATGTACAAATGGTGTGGTTTTTCTACACGTAGATAAAGACATTGAGATTGTCTTGGACTTAGAAGTAAGACAATTGCAGGATGAGTTAAATGGGCTGAGCCCAAAGATTTGACGTCTTCTTTGCTACCGAAGGGCACATAACTTATAGTCAAAAGTTGAATATAGTAATGACCAGTCGCGATGGTACATAGTACAGTGTATCCGATTTCAAATTAACAAAAAGACCAGGCAAAAATGCAAAAGTGGAAAAACTATTCCAGTGCTGCTGGTAAGAGGCTAATCCGACGTATTTTGTGACGAGAAATCGAATGGTGCAAATCGCGTTGCTCTCCGACCATTACTTTTGGCTGTAGCGACAATTGAATGATCATTGATGTCATAGTCACGTGCCCAACAACGGCTCTTACTCCATGGAAACCAGTGAAATTTGCAATTTTTTAAATAGCTGCCGATGCCTGGCCCAATTCCGCATCTTTTGGCACCTTATTGATGTGGGTCACTGTTCAAGTGTACTTTTTACAGCAGACTGTATCAAGTACCTTGTATTTTTTATGTACAAATGGTGTGGTTTTTCTACACGTAGATAAAGACATTGAGATTGTCTTGGACTTAGAAGTAAGACAATTGCAGGATGAGTTAAATGGGCTGAGCCCAAAGATTTGACGTCTTCTTAGCTACCGAAGGGCACATAACTTATAGTCAAAAGTTGAATATAGTAATGACCAGTCGCGATGGTACATAGTACAGTGTATCCGATTTCAAATTAACAAAAAGACCAGGCAAAAATGCAAAAGTAAAAAAACTGTTCTAGTGCTGCTGGTAAGAGGCTAATCCGACGTATTTTGTGACGAGAAATCGAATGGTGCAAACCGCGTTGCTCTCCGACCATTACTTTTGGCTGTAGCCACAATTAAATGATCATTGATATCATAGTCACGTGCCCAGCAACGGTTCTTACAGCATGGAAACCAGGGAAATATGCAATTTTTTAACAGCTGCCGATGCCTGGCCCAATTCCGCATCTTTTAGAACCTTATAGATGTGGGTCAGTGATCAGTTGTACTTTTTACAGCAGACTGTATCTAGTACATTTTGTTTTTTATGTACAAATGGTGTGGTTTTTCTACACGTAGATAACGGCATTGAGATTGTCTTGGACTTAGAAGCAAGACAATTGCTGAGTTAGTTAAATGAGCTAAGCCCAAAGATTTGACGTCTTCTGGGCTACCGAAGGGCACATAACTTATAGTCAAAAGTTGAATATAGTAATGACCAGTCGCGATGGTACATAGTAGAGTGTAGCCGATTTCAATTAACAAAAAGACCAGGCAAAAATGCAAAAGTGGAAAAACTGTTCCAGTGCTGCTGGTAAGAGGCTAATCCGACGTATTTTGTGACGAGAAATCGAATGGTGCAAACGGCGTTGCTCTCCGACCATTACTTTTGGCTGTAGCCACAATTAAATGATCATTGATGTCATAGTCATGTGCCCAACAACGGCTCTTACAGCATGGAAACCAGGGAAATATGCAATTTTTTAACAGCTGCCGATGCCTGGCCCAATTGCGCATCTTTTAGAACCTTATAGATGTGGGTAAGTGTTCAAGTGTACTTTTTACAGCAGACTGTATCAAGTAACTTCTATTTTTTATGTACAAATGGTGTGGTTTTTCTACACGTAGATAAAGACATTGAGATTGTCTTGGACTTAGAAGTAAGACAATTGCTGAGTGAGTTGAATGGGCTTAGCCCAAAGATTTGACGTCTTCTTTGCTACCGAAGGGCACATAACTTATAGTCAAAAGTTGAATATAGTAATGACCAGTCGCGATGGTACATAGTACAGTGTATCCAATTTCAAATTAACAAAAAGACCAGGCAAAAATGCAAAAGTGGAAAAACTGTTCCAGTGCTGCTGGTAAGAGGCTAATCCGACGTATTTTGTGACGAGAAATCGAATGGTGCAAACCGCGTTGCTCTCCGACCAATACTTTTGGCTGTAGCGACAATTAAATGATCATTGATATCATTGTCACGTGCCCAGCTACGGCTCTTACTCCATGGAAACCAGGGAAATTTGCAATTTTTTAAACAACTGCCGATGCCTGGCCCAATTCCGCATCTTTTGGCACCTTATTGATGTGGGTAAGTGTTCAAGTGTACTTTTTACAGCAGGACTGTATCTAGTACCTTGTGTTTTTTATGTACAAATGGTGTGGTTTTTCTACACGTAGATTAAAGACATTGAGATTGTCTTGGACTTAGAAGTAAGACAATTGCAGGATGAGTTAAATGGGCTGAGCCCAAAGATTTGACGTCTTCTTTGCTACCGAAGGGCACATAACTTATAGTCAAAAGTTGAATATAGTAATGACCAGTCGCGATGGTACATAGTACAGTGTATCCGATTTCAAATTAACAAAAGACCAGGCAAAAATGCAAAAGTAAAAAAACTGTTCTAGTGCTGCTGGTAAGAGGCTAATCCGACGTATTTTGTGACGAGAAATCGAATGGTGCAAACCGCGTTGCTCTCCGACCATTACTTTTGGCTGTAGCCACAATTAAATGATCATTGATGTCATAGTCACGTGCCCAACAACTTCTCTTACAGCATGGAAACCCGGGAAATATGCAATTTTTTAACAGCTGCCGATGCCTGGCCCAATTCCGCATCTTTTAGAACCTTATAGATGTGGGTCAGTAATCATTTGTACTTTTTAAAGCAGACTGTATCTAGTACATTGTGTTTTTTATGTACAAATGGTGTGATTTTTTCTACACGTAGATAACGGCATTGAGATTGTCTTGGACTTATTAGCAAGACAATTGCTGAGTTAGTTAAATGGCTAAGCCCAAAGATTTGACGTCTTCTGGGCTACCGAAGGGCACATAACTTATAGTCAAAAGTTGAATATAGTAATGACCAGTCGCGATGGTACATAGTAGAGTGTAGCCGATTTCAAATTAACAAAAAGACCAGGCAAAAATGCAAAAGTGGAAAAACTGTTCCAGTGCTGCTGGTAAGAGGTTAATCCGACGTATTTTGTGACGAAAAATCGAATGGTGCAAACCGCGTTGCTCTGCGACCAATACTTTTGGCTGTAGCCACAATTAAATGATCATTGATGTCATTGTCACGTGCCCAGCTACGGCTCTTACTCCATGGAAACCAGGGAAATTTGCAATTTTTTAAACAGCTGCCGATGACTGGCCCAATTCCGCATCTTTTGGCACCTTATTGATGTGGATCAGTGTTCAAGTGTACTTTTTACAGCAGACTGTATCAAGTAACTTGTATTTTTTATGTACAAATGGTGTGGTTTTTCTACACGTAGATAAAGACATTGAGATTGTCTTGGACTTAGAAGTAAGACAATTGCTGGATGAGTTAAATGGGCCTTAGCCCAAAGATTTGACGTCTTCTTAGCTACCTAAGGGCACATAACTTATAGTCAAAAGTGAATATAGTAATGACCAGTCGCGATGGTACATAGTACAGTGTATCCGATTTCAAATTAACAAAAAGACCAGGCAAAAATGCAAAAGTGGAAAAATTGTTCCAGTGCTGCTGGTAAGAGGCTAATCCGACGTATTTTGTGACGAGAAATCGAATGGTGCAAACCGCGTTGCTCTCCGACCAATACTTTTGGCTGTAGCCACAATTGAATGATCATTGATGTCATAGTCACATGCCCAACAACGGCTCTTACCCCATGGAAACCAGGGAAATATGCAATTTTTTAACAGTTGCCGATGCCTGGCCCAATTGCGCATCTTTTAGAAACTTATAGATGTGGGTCAGTGATCAGTTGTACTTTTTACAGCAGACTGTATCTAGTACCTTGTGTTTTTTATGTACAAATGGTGTGGTTTTTCTACACGTAGATAAAGACATTGAGATTGTCTTGGACTTAGAAGTAAGACAATTGCTGAGTGAGTTAAATGGGCTTAGCCCAAAGATTTGACGTCTTCTGGGCTACCGAAGGGCACATAACTTATAGTCAAAAGTTGAATATAGTAATGACCAGTCGCGATGGTACATAGTAGAGTGTAGCCGATTTCAATTAACAAAAAGACCAGGCAAAAATGCAAAAGTGGAAAAACTATTCCAGTGCTGCTGGTAAGAAGCTAATCCGACGTATTTTGTGACGAGAAATCGAATGGTGCAAACCGCGTTGCTCTCCGACCATTACTTTTGGCTGTAGCCACAATTAAATGATCATTGATGTCATAGTCACGTGCCCAACAACGGCTCTTACCCCATGGAAACCAGGGAAATATGCAATTTTTTAACAGCTGCCGATGCCTGGCCCAATTGCGCATCTTTAGAACCTTATAGATGTGGGTCAGTGATCAGTTGTACTTTTTACAGCAGACTGTATCTAGTACATTTTGTTTTTTATGTACAAATGGTGTGGTTTTTCTACACGTAGATAACGGCATTGAGATTGTCTTGGACTTAGAAGCAAGACAATTGCTGAGTTAGTTAAATGGGCTAAGCCCAAAGATTTGACGTCTTTCTGGGCTACCGAAGGGCACATAACTTATAGTCAAAAGTTGAATATAGTAATGACCAGTCGCGATGGTACATAGGTAGAGTGTATCCGATTTCAATTAACAAAAAGACCAGGCAAAAATGCAAAAGTGGAAAAACTGTTCCAGTGCTGCTGGTAAGAGGCTAATCCGACGTATTTTGTGACGAGAAATCGAATGGTGCAAACCGCGTTGCTCTCCGACCATTACTTTTGGCTGTAGCCACAATTAAATGATCATTGATGTCATAGTCACGTGCCCAACAACGGCTCTTACAGCATGGAAACCAGGGAAATATGCAATTTTTTAACAGCTGCCGATGCCTGGCCAATTGCGCATTTTTAGAACCTTATAGATGTGGGTCAGTGATCAGTTGTACTTTTTACAGCAGACTGTATCTAGTACATTTTGTTTTTTATGTACAAATGGTGTGGCTTTTCTACACGTAGATAACGGCATTGAGATTGTCTTGGACTTAGAAGCAAGACAATTGCTGAGTTCGTTAAATGGGCTTAGCCCAAAGATTTGACGTCTTCTGGGCTACCGAAGGGCACATAACTTATAGTCAAAAGTTGAATATAGTAATGACCAGTTGCGATGGTACATAGTAGAGTGTAGCCGATTTCAATTAACAAAAAGACCAGGCAAAAATGCAAAAGTGGAAAAAACTGTTCCAGTGCTGCTGGTAAGAGGCTAATCCGACGTATTTTGTGACGAGAAATCGAATGGTGCAAACCGCGTTGCTCTCCGACCAATACTTTTGGCTGTAGCGACAATTGAATTATTATTGATGTCATTGTCAAGTGCCCAGCAACAGCTCTTACTCCATGGAAACCAGGGAAATATGCAATTATTTAAACAGCTGCCGATGCCTGGCCCAATTCCGCATCTTTTGGCACCTTATTGATGTGGGTCAGTGTTCAAGTGTACTTTTTACAGCAGACTGTATCAAGTAACTTGTATTTTTTATGTACAAATGGTGTGGTTTTTCTACACGTAGATAAAGACATTGAGAATGTCTTGGACTTAGAAGTAAGACAATTGCTGGATGAGTTAAATGGGCTGAGCCCAAAGATTTGACGTCTTCTTAGCTACCTAAGGGCACATAACTTATAGTCAAAAGTTGAATATAGTAATGACCAGTCGCGATGGTACATAGTACAGTGTATCCGATTTCAAATTAACAAAAAGACCAGGCAAAAATGCAAAAGTGGAAAAATTGTTCCAGTGCTGCTGGTAAGAGGCTAATCCGAGGTATTTTGTGACGAGAAATCGAATGGTGCAAACCGCGTTGCTCTCCGACCAATACTTTTGGCTGTAGCCACAATTAAATGATCATTGATGTCATTGTCACGTGCCCAGCAACAGCTCTTACTCCATGGAAACCAGGGAAATATGCAATTATTTAAACAGCTGCCGATGCCTGGCCCAATTCCGCATCTTTTGGCACCTTATTGATGTGGGTCAGTGTTCAAGTGTACTTTTTTCAGCAGACTGTATCAAGTAACTTGTATTTTTTTATGTACAAATGGTGTGGTTTTTCTACACGTAGATAACGGCATTGAGATTGTCTTGGACTTAGAAGCAAGACAATTGCTGAGTTAGTTAAATGGGCTTAGCCCAAAGATTTGACGTCTTCTGGGCTACCGAAGGGCACATAACTTATAGTCAAAAGTTGAATATAGTAATGACCAGTCGCGATGGTACATAGTAGAGTGTAGCCGATTTCAATTAACAAAAAGACCAGGCAAAAATGCAAAAGTGGAAAAACTGTTCCAGTGCTGCTGGTAAGAGGCTAATCCGACGTATTTTGTGACGAGAAATCGAATGGTGCAAACCGCGTTGCTCTCCGACCAATACTTTTGGCTGTAGCGACAATTGAATTATCATTGATGTCATTGTCAAGTGCCCAGCAACAGCTCTTACTCCATGGAAACCAGGGAAATATGCAATTATTTAAACAGCTGCCGATGCCTGGCCCAATTCCGCATCTTTTGGCACCTTTTTGATGTGGGTCAGTGTTCAAGTGTACTTTTTACAGCAGACTGTATCAAGTAACTTGTATTTTTTATGTACAAATGGTGTGGTTTTTCTACACGTAGATAAAGACATTGAGATTGTCTTGGACTTAGAAGTAAGACAATTGCTGGATGAGTTAAATGGGCTGAGCCCAAAGATTTGACGTCTTCTTAGCTACCTAAGGGCACATAACTTATAGTCAAAAGTTGAATATAGTAATGACCAGTCGCGATGGTACATAGTACAGTGTATCCGATTTCAAATTAACAAAAAGACCAGGCAAAAATGCAAAAGTGGAAAAATTGTTCCAGTGCTGCTGGTAAGAGGCTAATCCGACGAATTTTGTGACGAGAAATCGAATGGTGCAAACCGCGTTGCTCTCCGACCAATACTTTTGGCTGTAGCCACAATTAAATGATCATTGATGTCATTGTCACGTGCCCAGCAACGGCTCTTACTCCATGGAAACCAGGGAAATATGCAATTATTTAAACAGCTGCCGATGCCTGGCCCAATTCCGCATCTTTTGGCACCTTATTGATGTGGGTCAGTGTTCAAGTGTACTTTTTTCAGCAGACTGTATCAAGTAACTTGTATTTTTTTATGTACAAATGGTGTGGTTTTTCTACACGTAGATAAAGACATTGAGATTGTCTTGGACTTAGAAGCAAGACAATTGCTGAGTTCGTTAAATGGGCTTAGCCCAAAGATTTGACGTCTTCTGGGCTACCGAAGGGCACATAACTTATAGTCAAAAGTTGAATATAGTAATGACCAGTCGCGATGGTACATAGTACAGTGTATCCGATTTCAAATTAACAAAAAGACCAGGCAAAAATGCAAAAGTGGAAAAACTGTTCCAGTGCTGCTGGTAAGAGGCTAATCCGACGTATTTTGTGACGAGAAATCGAATGGTGCAAACCGCGTTGCTCTCCGACCAATACTTTTGGCTGTAGCGACAATTAAATGATCATTGATATCATTGTCACGTGCCCAGCTACGGCTCTTACTCCATGGAAACCAGGGAAATTTGCAATTTTTTAAACAACTGCCGATGCCTGGCCCAATTCCGCATCTTTTGGCACCTTATTGATGTGGGTAAGTGTTCAAGTGTACTTTTTACAGCAGACTGTATCAAGTAACTTGTATTTTTTATGTACAAATGGTGTGGTTTTTCTACACGTAGATAAAGACATTGAGATTGTCTTGGACTTAGAAGCAAGACAATTGCTGGATGAGTTAAATGGGCTGAGCCCAAAGATTTGACGTCTTCTTATCTACCGAAGGGCACATAACTTATAGTCAAAAGTTGAATATAGTAATGACCAGTCGCGATGGTACATAGTACAGTGTATCCGATTTCAAATTAACAAAAAGACCAGGCAAAAATGCAAAAGTGGAAAAAATGTTCCAGTGCTGCTGGTAAGAAGCTAATCCGACGTATTTTGTGACGAGAAATCGAATGGTGCAAACCGCGTTGCTCTCCGACCAATACTTTTGGCTGTAGCGACAATTGAATGATCATTGATGTCATAGTCACGGGCCCAGCAACGGCTCTTACCCCATGGAAACCAGGGAAATATGCAATTTTTTAACAGCTGCCGATGCCTGGCCCAATTGCGCATCTTTTAGAACCTTATAGATGTGGGTCAGTGATCAGTTGTACTTTTTACAGCAGACTGTATCTAGTACCTTGTGTTTTTTATGTACAAATGGTGTGGTTTTTCTACACGTAGATAAAGACATTGAGATTGTCTTGGACTTAGAAGTAAGACAATTGCAGGATGAGTTAAATGGGCTGAGCCCAAAGATTTGACGTCTTCTTTGCTACCGAAGGGCACATAACTTATAGTCAAAAGTTGAATATAGTAATGACCAGTCGCGATGGTACATAGTACAGTGTATCCGATTTCAAATTAACAAAAAGACCAGGCAAAAATGCAAAAGTAAAAAAACTGTTCTAGTGCTGCTGGTAAGAGGCTAATCCGACGTATTTTGTGACGAGAAATCGAATGGTGCAAACCGCGTTGCTCTCCGACCATTACTCTTGGCTGTAGCCACAATTAAATGATCATTGATGTCATAGTCACGTGCCCAACAACTTCTCTTACAGCATGGAAACCCGGGAAATATGCAATTTTTTAACAGCTGCCGATGCCTGGCCCAATTCCGCATCTTTTAGAACCTTATAGATGTGGGTCAGTAATCATTTGTACTTTTTAAAGCAGACTGTATCTAGTACATTGTGTTTTTTATGTACAAATGGTGTGATTTTTCTACACGTAGATAACGGCATTGAGATTGTCTTGGACTTATAAGCAAGACAATTGCTGAGTTAGTTAAATGGGCTAAGCCCAAAGATTTGACGTCTTCTGGGCTACCGAAGGGCACATAACTTATAGTCAAAAGTTGAATATAGTAATGACCAGTCGCGATGGTACATAGTAGAGTGTAGCCGATTTCAAATTAACAAAAAGACCAGGCAAAAATGCAAAAGTGGAAAAACTGTTCCAGTGCTGCTGGTAAGAGGTTAATCCGACGTATTTTGTGACGAAAAATCGAATGGTGCAAACCGCGTTGCTCTGCGACCAATACTTTTGGCTGTAGCCACAATTAAATGATCATTGATATCATTGTCACGTGCCCAGCTACGGCTCTTACTCCATGGAAACCAGGGAAATTTGCAATTTTTAAACAGCTGCCGATGACTGGCCCAATTCCGCATCTTTTGGCACCTTATTGATGTGGATCAGTGTTCAAGTGTACTTTTTACAGCAGACTGTATCAAGTAACTTGTATTTTTTATGTACAAATGGTGTGGTTTTTCTACACGTAGATAAAGACATTGAGATTGTCTTGGACTTAGAAGTAAGACAATTGCTGGATGAGTTAAATGGGCTTAGCCCAAAGATTTGACGTCTTCTTAGCTACCGAAGGGCACATAACTTATAGTCAAAAGTTGAATATAGTAATGACCAGTCGCGATGGTACATAGTACAGTGTATCCGATTTCAAATTAACAAAAAGACCAGGCAAAAATGCAAAAGTGGAAAAATTGTTCCAGTGCTGCTGGTAAGAGGCTAATCCGACGTATTTTGTGACGAGAAATCGAATGGTGCAAACCGCGTTGCTCTCCGACCAATACTTTTGGCTGTAGCCACAATTGAATGATCATTGATGTCATAGTCACATGCCCAACAACGGCTCTTACCCCATGGAAACCAGGGAAATATGCAATTTTTTAACAGCTGCCGATGCCTGGCCCAATTGCGCATCTTTTAGAAACTTATAGATGTGGGTCAGTGATCAGTTGTACTTTTTACAGCAGACTGTATCTAGTACCTTGTGTTTTTTATGTACAAATGGTGTGGTTTTTCTACACGTAGATAAAGACATTGAGATTGTCTTGGACTTAGAAGTAAGACAATTGCTGAGTGAGTTAAATGGGCTTAGCCCAAAGATTTGACGTCTTCTGGGCTACCGAAGGGCACATAACTTATAGTCAAAAGTTGAATATAGTAATGACCAGTCGCGATGGTACATAGTAGAGTGTAGCCGATTTCAATTAACAAAAAGACCAGGCAAAAATGCAAAAGTGGAAAAACTATTCCAGTGCTGCTGGTAAGAAGCTAATCCGACGTATTTTGTGACGAGAAATCGAATGGTGCAAACCGCGTTGCTCTCCGACCATTACTTTTGGCTGTAGCCACAATTAAATGATCATTGATGTCATAGTCACGTGCCCAACAACGGCTCTTACCCCATGGAAACCAGGGAAATATGCAATTTTTTAACAGCTGCCGATGCCTGGCCCAATTGCGCATCTTTTAGAACCTTATAGATGTGGGTCAGTGATCAGTTGTACTTTTTACAGCAGACTGTATCTAGTACATTTTGTTTTTTATGTACAAATGGTGTGGTTTTTCTACACGTAGATAACGGCATTGAGATTGTCTTGGACTTAGAAGCAAGACAATTGCTGAGTTAGTTAAATGGGCTAAGCCCAAAGATTTGACGTCTTCTGGGCTACCGAAGGGCACATAACTTATAGTCAAAAGTTGAATATAGTAATGACCAGTCGCGATGGTACATAGTACAGTGTATCCGATTTCAATTAACAAAAAGACCAGGCAAAAATGCAAAAGTGGAAAAACTGTTCCAGTGCTGCTGGTAAGAGGCTAATCCGACGTATTTTGTGACGAGAAATCGAATGGTGCAAACCGCGTTGCTCTCCGACCATTACTTTTGGCTGTAGCCACAATTAAATGATCATTGATGTCATAGTCACGTGCCCAACAACGGCTCTTACAGCATGGAAACCAGGGAAATATGCAATTTTTTAACAGCTGCCGATGCCTGGCCCAATTGCGCATCTTTTAGAACCTTATAGATGTGGGTCAGTGATCAGTTGTACTTTTTACAGCAGACTGTATCTAGTACATTTTGTTTTTTATGTACAAATGGTGTGGCTTTTCTACACGTAGATAACGGCATTGAGATTGTCTTGGACTTAGAAGCAAGACAATTGCTGAGTTCGTTAAATGGGCTTAGCCCAAAGATTTGACGTCTTCTGGGCTACCGAAGGGCACATAACTTATAGTCAAAAGTTGAATATAGTAATGACCAGTTGCGATGGTACATAGTAGAGTGTAGCCGATTTCAATTAACAAAAAGACCAGGCAAAAATGCAAAAGTGGAAAAACTGTTCCAGTGCTGCTGGTAAGAGGCTAATCCGACGTATTTTGTGACGAGAAATCGAATGGTGCAAACCGCGTTGCTCTCCGACCAATACTTTTGGCTGTAGCGACAATTGAATTATTATTGATGTCATTGTCAAGTGCCCAGCAACAGCTCTTACTCCATGGAAACCAGGGAAATATGCAATTATTTAAACAGCTGCCGATGCCTGGCCCAATTCCGCATCTTTTGGCACCTTATTGATGTGGGTCAGTGTTCAAGTGTACTTTTTACAGCAGACTGTATCAAGTAACTTGTATTTTTTATGTACAAATGGTGTGGTTTTTCTACACGTAGATAAAGACATTGAGATTGTCTTGGACTTAGAAGTAAGACAATTGCTGGATGAGTTAAATGGGCTGAGCCCAAAGATTTGACGTCTTCTTAGCTACCTAAGGGCACATAACTTATAGTCAAAAGTTGAATATAGTAATGACCAGTCGCGATGGTACATAGTACAGTGTATCCGATTTCAAATTAACAAAAAGACCAGGCAAAAATGCAAAAGTGGAAAAATTGTTCCAGTGCTGCTGGTAAGAGGCTAATCCGAGGTATTTTGTGACGAGAAATCGAATGGTGCAAACCGCGTTGCTCTCCGACCAATACTTTTGGCTGTAGCCACAATTAAATGATCATTGATGTCATTGTCACGTGCCCAGCAACAGCTCTTACTCCATGGAAACCAGGGAAATATGCAATTATTTAAACAGCTGCCGATGCCTGGCCCAATTCCGCATCTTTTGGCACCTTATTGATGTGGGTCAGTGTTCAAGTGTACTTTTTTCAGCAGACTGTATCAAGTAACTTGTATTTTTTTATGTACAAATGGTGTGGTTTTTCTACACGTAGATAACGGCATTGAGATTGTCTTGGACTTAGAAGCAAGACAATTGCTGAGTTAGTTAAATGGGCTTAGCCCAAAGATTTGACGTCTTCTGGGCTACCGAAGGGCACATAACTTATAGTCAAAAGTTGAATATAGTAATGACCAGTCGCGAAGGTACATAGTAGAGTGTAGCCGATTTCAATTAACAAAAAGACCAGGCAAAAATGCAAAAGTGGAAAAACTGTTCCAGTGCTGCTGGTAAGAGGCTAATCCGACGTATTTTGTGACGAGAAATCGAATGGTGCAAACCGCGTTGCTCTCCGACCAATACTTTTGGCTGTAGCGACAATTGAATTATCATTGATGTCATTGTCAAGTGCCCAGCAACAGCTCTTACTCCATGGAAACCAGGGAAATATGCAATTATTTAAACAGCTGCCGATGCCTGGCCCAATTCCGCATCTTTTGGCACCTTATTGATGTGGGTCAGTGTTCAAGTGTACTTTTTACAGCAGACTGTATCAAGTAACTTGTATTTTTTATGTACAAATGGTGTGGTTTTTCTACACGTAGATAAAGACATTGAGATTGTCTTGGACTTAGAAGTAAGACAATTGCTGGATGAGTTAAATGGGCTGAGCCCAAAGATTTGACGTCTTCTTAGCTACCTAAGGGCACATAACTTATAGTCAAAAGTTGAATATAGTAATGACCAGTCGCGATGGTACATAGTACAGTGTATCCGATTTCAAATTAACAAAAAGACCAGGCAAAAATGCAAAAGTGGAAAAATTGTTCCAGTGCTGCTGGTAAGAGGCTAATCCGACGAATTTTGTGACGAGAAATCGAATGGTGCAAACCGCGTTGCTCTCCGACCAATACTTTTGGATGCCACAATTAAATGATCATTGATGTCATTGTCACGTGCCCAGCAACGGCTCTTACTCCATGGAAACCAGGGAAATATGCAATTATTTAAACAGCTGCCGATGCCTGGCCCAATTCCGCATCTTTTGGCACCTTATTGATGTGGGTCAGTGTTCAAGTGTACTTTTTTCAGCAGACTGTATCAAGTAACTTGTATTTTTTTATGTACAAATGGTGTGGTTTTTCTACACGTAGATAAAGACATTGAGATTGTCTTGGACTTAGAAGCAAGACAATTGCTGAGTTAGTTAAATGGGCTTAGCCCAAAGATTTGACGTCTTCTGGGCTACCGAAGGGCACATAACTTATAGTCAAAAGTTGAATATAGTAATGACCAGTCGCGATGGTACATAGTAGAGTGTAGCCGATTTCAATTAACAAAAAGACCAGGCAAAAATGCAAAAGTGGAAAAACTGTTTCCAGTGCTGCTGGTAAGAGGCTAATCCGACGTATTTTGTGACGAGAAATCGAATGGTGCAAACCGCGTTGCTCTCCGACCAATACTTTTGGCTGTAGCGACAATTAAATGATAATTGATATCATTGTCACGTGCCCAGCTACGGCTCTTACTCCATGGAAACCAGGGAAATTTGCAATTTTTTAAACAACTGCCGATGCCTGGCCCAATTCCGCATCTTTTGGCACCTTATTGATGTGGGTCAGTGTTCAAGTGTTTTTTTTTCAGCAGACTGTATCAAGTAACTTGTATTTTTTATGTACAAATGGTGTGGTTTTTCTACACGTAGATAACGACATTGAGATTGTCTTGGACTTAGAAGCAAGACAATTGCTGAGTAAGTTAAATGGGCTGAGCCCAAAGATTTGACGTCTTCTGGGCTACCGAAGGGCACATAACTTATAGTCAAAAGTAGAATATAGTAATGACCAGTCGCGATGGTACATAGTACAGTGTATCCGAATTCAATTAACAAAAAGACCAGGCAAAAATGCAAAAGTGGAAAAACTGTTCCAGTGCTGAGGGTAAGAGGCTAATCCGACGTATTTTGTGACGAGAAATCGAATGGTGCAAACCGCGTTGCTCTCCGACCAATACTTTTGGCTGTAGCGACAATTAAATGATCATTGATATCATTGTCACGTGCCCAGCTACGGCTCTTACTCCATGGAAACCAGGGAAATTTGCAATTTTTTAAACAACTGCCGATGCCTGGCCCAATTCCGCATCTTTTGGCACCTTATTGATGTGGGTAAGTGTTCAAGTGTACTTTTTACAGCAGACTGTATCAAGTAACTTGTATTTTTTATGTACAAATGGTGTGGTTTTTCTACACGTAGATAAAGACATTGAGATTGTCTTGGACTTAGAAGCAAGACAATTGCTGGATGAGTTAAATGGGCTGAGCCCAAAGATTTGACGTCTTCTTAGCTACCGAAGGGCACATAACTTATAGTCAAAAGTTGAATATAGTAATGACCAGTCGCGATGGTACATAGTACAGTGTATCCGATTTCAAATTAACAAAAAGACCAGGCAAAAATGCAAAAGTGGAAAAAATGTTCCAGTGCTGCTGGTAAGAAGCTAATCCGACGTATTTTGTGACGAGAAATCGAATGGTGCAAACCGCGTTGCTCTCCGACCAATACTTTTGGCTGTAGCGACAATTGAATGATCATTGATGTCATAGTCACGTGCCCAGCAACGGCTCTTACAGCATGGAAACCCGGGAAATATGCAATTTTTTAACAGCTGCCGATGCCTGGCCCAATTCCGCATCTTTTAGAACCTTATAGATGTGGGTCAGTGATCAGTTGTACTTTTTTACAGCAGACTGTATCTAGTACCTTGTGTTTTTTATGTACAAATCGTGTGGTTTTTCTACACGTAGATAACGGCATTGAGATTGTCTTGGACTTAGAAGTAAGACAATTGCAGGATGAGTTAAATGGGCTGAGCCCAAAGATTTGACGTCTTCTGGGCTACCGAAGGGCACATAACTTATAGTCAAAAGTTGAATATAGTAATGACCAGTCGCGATGGTACATAGTAGAGTGTATCCGATTTCAATTAACAAAAAGACCAGGCAAAAATGCAAAAGTGGAAAAACTGTTCCAGTGCTGCTGGTAAGAGGCTAATCCGACGTATTTTGTGACGAGAAATCGAATGGTGCAAACCGCGTTGCTCTCCGACCATTACTTTTGGCTGTAGCCACAATTAAATGATCATTGATGTCATAGTCACGTGCCCAACAACGGCTCTTACAGCATGGAAACAAGGGAAATATGCAATTTTTTAACAGCTGCCGATGCCTGGCCCAATTGCGCATCTTTTAGAACCTTATAGATGTGGGTCAGTGATCAGTTGTACTTTTTACAGCAGACTGTATCTAGTACATTTTGTTTTTTATGTACAAATGGTGTGGTTTTTCTACACGTAGATAACGGCATTGAGATTGTCTTGGACTTAGAAGCAAGACAATTGCTGAGTTCGTTAAATGGGCTTAGCCCAAAGATTTGACGTCTTCTGGGCTACCGAAGGGCACATAACTTATAGTCAAAAGTTGAATATAGTAATGACCAGTCGCGATGGTACATAGTACAGTGTATCCGATTTCAAATTAACAAAAAGACCGGGCAAAAATGCAAAAGTAAAAAAACTGTTCTAGTGCTGCTGGTAAGAAGCTAATCCGACGTATTTTGTGACGAGAAATCGAATGGTGCAAACCGCGTTGCTCTCCGACCATTACTTTTGGCTGTAGCCACAATTAAATGATCATTGATGTCATAGTCACGTGCCCAACAACTTCTCTTACAGCATGGAAACCCGGGAAATATGCAATTTTTTAACAGCTGCCGATGCCTGGCCCAATTCCGCATATTTTAGAACCTTATAGATGTGGGTCAGTGATCAGTTGTACTTTTTACAGCAGACTGTATCTAGTACATTTTGTTTTTTATGTACAAATGGTGTGGTTTTTCTACACGTAGATAACGGCATTGAGATTGTCTTGGACTTAGAAGCAAGACAATTGCTGAGTTAGTTAAATGGGCTAAGCCCAAAGATTTGACGTCTTCTGGGCTACCGAAGGGCACATAACTTATAGTCAAAAGTTGAATATAGTAATGACCAGTCGCAATGGTACATAGTAGAGTGTATCCGATTTCAATTAACAAAAAGACCAGGCAAAAATGCAAAAGTGGAAAAACTGTTCCAGTGCTGCTGGTAAGAGGCTAATCCGACGTATTTTGTGACGAGAAATCGAATAGTGCAAACCGCGTTGCTCTCCGACCATTACTTTTGGCTGTAGCCACAAATAAATGATCATTGATGTCATAGTCACGTGCCCAACAACGGCTCTTACAGCATGGAAACCAGGGAAATATGCAATTTTTTAACAGCTGCCGATGCCTGGCCCAATTGCGCATCTTTTAGAACCTTATAGATGTGGGTCAGTGATCAGTTGTACTTTTTACAGCAGACTGTATCTAGTACATTGTGTTTTCATTGTGTTTTTTATGTACAAATGGTGTGGTTTTTCTACACGTAGATAACGGCATTGAGATTGTCTTGGACTTAGAAGCAAGACAATTGCTGAGTTAGTTAAATGGGCTTAGCCCAAAGATTTGACGTCTTCTGGGCTACCGAAGGGCACATAACTTATAGTCAAAAGTTGAATATAGTAATGACCAGTCGCGATGGTACATAGTAGAGTGTAGCCGATTTCAATTAACAAAAAGACCAGGCAAAAATGCAAAAGTGGAAAAAACTGTTCCAGTGCTGCTGGTAAGAAGCTAATCCGACGTATTTTGTGACGAGAAATCGAATGGTGCAAACCGCGTTGCTCTCCGACCAATACTTTTGGCTGTAGCGACAATTGAATTATCATTGATGTCATTGTCAAGTGCCCAGCAACAGCTCTTACTCCATGGAAACCAGGGAAATTT
>NW_027018115.1:0-77389 GCF_032854445.1 Liolophura sinensis | reverse complement strand
ATCATTGATGTCATAGTCATGTGCCCCAGCAACGGCTCTTACTCCATGGAAACCAGGGAAATTTGCAATTTTTTAAACAGCTGCCGATGCCTGGGCCAATTCCGCATCTTTTAGAACCTTACTGATGTGGTTCAGTGATCAGTTGTACTTTTTACAGCAGACTGTATCTAGTACATTGTGTTTTTTATGTACGAATGGTGTGGTTTTTCTACACGTAAATAAAGACATTGACATTGTCGTGGACTTAAAAGTAAGACAATTGCTGGATGAGTTAATGGGCTTAGCCCAAAGATTTGACGTCTTCTGGGCTACCGAAGGGCACATAACGTATAGTTAAAAGTTGAATATAGTAATGACCAGTCGCGATTGTGCATAGTACAGTGTAGCCGATTTCAATTAACAAAAACACCAGGCAAAAATGCAAAAGTGGAAAAAACTGTTCCAGCGCTGCTGGTAAGAAGCTAATCCGACGTATTTTGTGACGAGAATCGAATGGTGCAAACCGCGTTGCTCTCCGACTAGTACTTTTGGCTGTAGCGACAATTGAATGATCATTGATGTCATAGTCACGTGCCCAGCAACGGCTCTTACTCCATGGAAACCAGGGAAATTTGCAATTTTTTAACAGCTGCCGATGCCTGGGCCAATTCCGCATCTTTTAGAACCTTGTTGATGTGGTGCAGTGATCAGTTGTACTTTTTACAGCAGACTGTATCTAGTACTTTGTGTTTTATATGTACAAATGGTGTGGTTTCTCTACACGTAGATAAAGACATTGAGATTGTCTTGGACTTAGAAGTAAGACAATTGCTGGGTGACTTAAATGGGCTTAGCCCAAAGATTTGACGTCTTCTGGGCTACCGAAGGGCACATAACGTATAGTTAAAAGTTGAATATAGTAATGACCCAGTCCGCAATTGTACATAGTACAGTGTATCCGATTTCAATTAACAAAAAGACCAGGCAAAAATGCAAAAGTGGAAAAACCTGTTCCAGTGCTGATGGTAGGAGGCTAATCCGACGTATTTTGTGACGAAAAATCTAATGGTGCAAACCGCGTTGCTCTCCGACCATTACTTTTGGCTGTAGCCACAATTGAATGATCATTGATTGTCATTGTCACGTGCCCAGGAACGGCTCTTACTCCATGGAAACCAGGGAAATTTGCAATTTTTTAAACAGCTGCCGATGCATGGGCCAATTCCGCATCTTTTAGAACCTTATTGATGTGGGTCAGTGATTAGTTGTACTTTTTACAGCAGACTGTATCTAGTACATTGTGTTTTTTATGTACGAATGGTGTGGTTTTTCTACACGTAGATAAAGACATTGAGATTGTCTTGGACTTAAAGTAAGACAATTGCTGGGTGAGTTAAATGGGCTTAGCCCAAAGATTTGACGTCTTCTGGGCTACCGAAGGGCACATAACGTATAGTTAAAAGTTGAATATAGTAACGACCAGTCGCGATTGTGCATAGTACAGTGTATCCGATTTCAATTAACAAAAAGACCAGGCAAAAATGCAAAAGTGGAAAAACTGTTCCAGTGCTGCTGGTAAAAGGCTAATCCGACGTATTTTGTGACGAGAAATCGAATGCTGCAAACCGCGTTGCTCTCCGACCAATACTTTTGCTGTAGCGACAATTGAATGATCATTGATGACAAAATCACGTGCCTAGCAACGGCTCTTACTCCATGGAAACCAGGGAAATTTGCAATTTTTTGAACAGCTGCCGATGCCTGGCCCAATTCCTCACCTTTAGGCACCTTATTGATGTGGGTCAGTGTTCAATTGTACTTTTTACAGCAGACTGTATCTAGTACTTTGTGTTTTTTATGTACAAAATGGTGTGGTTTTTCTACACGTAGATAAAGACATTGAGATTGTCATGGACTTAGAAGTAAGACAAAATGCTGGATGAGTTAAATGGGCTTAGCCCAAAAATTTGACGTCTTCTGGGCTACAGAAGGGCACATAACTTATAGTCAAAAGTTGAATATAGTAATGACCAGTAGTCGCGATTGTACCTAGTACAGTGTAGCCGATTTCCATTAACAAAAAGACCAGGCAAAATGCAAAAGTGGAAATACTGATTCCAGTGCTGCTGGTAAGAGGCTAATCCGACGTATTTTGTGACGAGAAATCGAATGGTGCAAACCGCGTTGCTCTCCGATCATTACTTTTGGCTGTAGCCACAATTAAATGATCATTGATGTCCATAGGTCACGTGCCCAACAACGGCTCTTTACAGCATGGAAACCAGGGAAATATGCAATTTTTAAACAGCTGCCGATGCCTGGCCCAATTGCGCATCTTTTAGAACCTTATAGATGTGGGTCAGTGATCAGTTGTACTTTTTACAGCAGACTGTATCTAGTACATTTTGTTTTTGATGTACAAATGGTGTGGTTTTTCTACACGTAGATAAAAGACATTGAGATTGTCTTGGACTTAGAAGTAAAGACAATTCCTGGATGAGTTAAATGGGCTTAGCCCAAAGATTTGACGTCTTCTGGTTACCGAAGGGCACATAACTTATAGTCAAAAGTTGAATATAGTAATGACCAGTCGCAATTGTACATAGTACAGTGTATCCGATTTCAATTAACAAAAAGACCAGGCAAAAAATGCAAAAAGTGGAAAAACTGTTCCAGTGCTGATGGTAGGAGGCTAATCCGACGTATTTTGTGACGAGAAATCTAATGGTGCAAACCGCGTTGCTCTCCGACCTGATACTTTTTGCTGTAGCGACTATTGAATGATCATTGATGACAAAATCAAGTGCCTAGCAACGGCTCTTACTCCATGGAAACCAGGGAAATTTGCAATTTTTTGAACATCTGCCGATGCCTGGCCCAATTCCTCACCTTTAGGCACCTTATTGATGTGGGTCAGTGTTCAATTGTACTTTTTACAGCAGACTGTATCTAGTACCTTGTGTTTTTTATGTACATAATGGTGTGGTTTTTCTACACGTAGATAAAGACATTGAGATTGTCTTGGACTTAGAAGTAAGACAATTGCTGGGAGACTTAAATGGGCTTAGCCCAAAGATTTGACGTCTTCTGGGCTACAGAAGGGCACATAACGTATAGTTAAAAGTTGAATATAGTAATGACCAGTCGCAATTGTACATAGTACAGAGTATCCGATTTCAATTAACAAAAAGACCAGGCAAAAATGCAGAAGTGGAAAAACTGTTCCAGTGCTGCTGGTAAAAGGCTAATCCGACGTATTTTGTGACGAGAAATCGAATGGTGCAAACCGCGTTGCTCTCCGGACCAATACTTTTGCTGTAGCGACAATTGAATGATCATTGATGACAAAATCACGTGCCTAGCAACGGCTTCTTACTCCATGGAAACCAGGGAAATTTGCAATTTTTTAAACAGCTTGCCTATGCCTGGGCCAATTCCGCATCTTTTAGAACCTTATTGATGTGGGTCAGTGATCGGTTGTACTTTTTACAGCAGACTGTATCTAGTACCTTGTGTTTTTCATGTACAAATGGTGTGGTTTTTCTACACGTAGATAAAGACATTGAGATTGTCTTCGACTTAGAAGTAAGACAATTGCTGGGTGAGTTAAATGGGCTTAGCCCAAAGATTTGACGTCTTCTGGGCTACCGAAGGGCACATAACGTATAGTCAAAAGTTGAATATAGTAATCGACCAGTCGCGATTGTGCATAGTAACAGTGTATCCGACTTCAATTAACAAAAAGACCAGGCAAAAAATGCAAAAGCTGGAAAAACTGTTCCAGTGCTGCTGGTAAGAGGCTAATCTGGCGTATTTTGTGACGAGAAATCGAATGGTGCAAACCGCGTTGCTCTCCGACCAATACTTTTTGGCTGTAGCGACAATTGAATGATCATTGATGTCATAGTCACGTGCCCAGCAACGGCTCTTACTCCATGGAAACCAGGGAAATTGCAATTTTTTAAACCAGCTGCCGATGCCTGGGCCAATTCCGCATTCTTTAGAACCTTATTGATGTGGGTCAGTGATCAGTTGTACTTTTTACAGCAGACTGTATCTAGTACCTTGTGTTTTTTATGTACAAATGGTGTGGTTTTTCCACACGTAGATAAAGACATTGAGATTGTCTTCGACTTAGAAGTAAGACAATTGCTGGGTGAGTTAAATGGGCTTAGCCCAAAGACTTGACGTCTTCTGGGCTACCGAAGGGCACATAACTTATATTCAAAAGTTGAATATAGTAATGACCAGTGGCGATGGTACATAGTAACTGTGTAGACGATTTCAAATAAGAATAAAGACAAGGCAAAAATGCAAAAGTGGAAAAACTGTTCCAGTGCTGCTGGTAAGAGGCTAATCCGACATATTTTGTGACGAGAAATCGAATGGTGCAAACCGCGATGCTGTCCGACCAATACTTTTTGCTGTAGCCACAATTGAATGATCATTGATGTCATTGTCACGTGCCCAGCAACGGCTCTTACTGCATATAAACCAGAGAAATTTGCAATTTTTTAACAGCCTGCCGATGCCTGGGCCCAATTCCGCATCTTTTAGAACCTTATAGAAGTGTTTCAGTGATTATTTGTACTTTTTACAGCCAGACTGTATCTAGTACAATTGTGTTTTTTATGTACGAATGGTGTGGTTTTTCTACACGTAGATAAAGACATTGAGATTGTCTTGGACTTAGAAGTAAGACAATTGCTGGGTGAGTTAAATGGGCTTAGCCCAAAGATTTGACGTCTTCTGGGCTACCGAAGGGCACATAACTTATAGTCAAAAGTTGAATATAGTAATGACCAGGTCGCGATTGTACATAGTACAGTGTATCCGATTTCAAATTAACAAAAAGACCAGGCAAAAATGCAAAAGTGGAAAAAACTGATCCAGTGCTGCTGGTAAGAGGCTAATCCGACGTATTTTGTGACGAGAAATCGAATGGTGCAAACCACGTTGCTCTCCGACCAATACTTTTGGCTGTAGCCACAATTGAATGATCATTGATGTCATAGTCACGTGCCCAGCAACGGCTATTACTCCATGGAAACCAGGGAAATTTGCAATTTTTTAACAGCTGCCGATGCCTGGCCCAATTCCGCATCTTTTAGAACCTTATAGAAGTGTTTCAGTGATTAGTTGTACTTTTTACAGCAGACTGTATCTAGTACATTGTGTTTTTTATGTACGAATGGTGTGGTTTTTCTACACGTAGATAAAGACATTGAGATTGTCTTGGACTTAGAAGTAAGACAATTGCTGGGTGACTTAAATGGGCTTAGCCCAAAGATTTGAAGTCTTCTGGCTACCGAAATGCACATAACTTATAGTCAAAAGTGAATATAGTAATGACCAGTCGCGATTGTACATAGTACAGTGTATCCGATTTCAAATTAAGAAAAAGACCAGGCAAAAATGCAAAAGTGGAAAAAACTGATCCAGTGATGCTGGTAAGAAGCTAATCCGACGTATTTTGTCACGAGAAATCGAATGGTGCCAAACTGCGTTGCTCTCTGACCAATTCTTTTGGCTGTAGCCACAATTGAATGATCATTGATGTCATAGTCACGTGCCCCAACAACGGCTATTACTCCATGGAAACCAGGGAAATTTGCAATTTTTTAACAGCTGCCGATGCCTGGCCCAATTCCGCATCTATTAGAACCTTATAGAAGTGTTTTAGTGATTAGTTGTACTTTTGACAGCAGACTGTATCTAGTACATTGTGTTTTTTATGTACGAATGGTGTGTTTTATCTACACGTAGATAAAGACATTGAGATTGTCTTGGACTTAGAAGTAAGACAATTGCTGAGTGAGTTAAATGGGCTTAGCCCAAAGATTTGACGTCTTCTGGGCTACCGAAGGGCACATAACTTATAGTCAAAAGTTAAATATAGTAATGACCAGTCGCGATGATACATAGTACAGTGTAGCCGAGTTCAATTAACAAAAAGACCAGGCAAAAATGCAAAAGTAGAAAACCTGTTCTAGTGTTGCTGGTAAGAGGCTAATCCGACGTATTTTGTGACGAGAAATCGAATGGTGCAAACCGCGTTGCTCTCCGACCAATACTTTTGGCTGTAGCCACAATTGAATGATCATTGATGTCATAGTCACGTGCCCAGCAACGGCTCTTACTCCATGGAAACAGGGAAATATGCAATTTTTTAACAGCTGCGATGCCTGGCCCAATTTCCGCATCTTTTAGAACCTTATTGATGTAGGTCCAGTGATCAGTTGTACTTTTTACAGCAGACTGTATCTAGTACATTGTGTTTTTTTATGTACGAATGGTGTGGTTTTTCTACACGTAGATAAAAACATTGAGATTGTCTTGGACTTCAAAGTAAGACAATTGCTGGATGAGTTAAATGGGCTGAGCCCAAAGATTTGAAGTCTTCTGGGCTACGAAGGGCACATAACGTATAGTTAAAAGTTGAATATTAGTAACGACCAGTCGCGATTGTGCATAGTACAGTGTATCCGATTTTAATTAACAAAAAGACCAGGCCAAAAATGCAAAAGTGGAAAAACTGTTCCAGTGCTGCTGGTATGAGGCTAATCCGACGTATTTTGTGACGAGAAATCGAATGGTGCAAACCGCGTTGCTCTCCGACCATTTTGGCTGTAGCGACAATTGAATGATCATTGATGTCATAGTCACGTGCCCAGCAACGGCTCTTACTCCATGGAAACCAGGGAAATTTGCAATTTTTTAAACAGCTGCCGATGCCTGGGCCAATTCCGCATCTTTTAGAACCTTATTGATGTGGGTCAGTGATCAGTTGTACTTTTTACAGCAGACTGTATCTAGTACCTTGTGTTTTTTATGTACAAATGGTGTGGTTTTTCTACACGTAGATAAAGACATTGAGATTGTCTTGGACTTAGAAGTAAGACAATTGCTGGGTGACTTAAATGGGCTTAGCCCTAAGATTTGACGTCTTCTGGGCTACCGAAGGGCACATAACGTATAGTTAAAAGTTGAATATAGTAATGACCAGTCGCAATTGTACATAGTACAGTGTATCCGATTTCAATTAACAAAAAGACCAGGCAAAAATGCAAAAGTGGAAAAACTGTTCCAGTGCTGATGGTAGGAGGCTAATCCGACGTATTTTGTGACGAAAAATCTAATGGTGCAAACCGCGTTGCTCTCCGACCAGTACTTTTGGCTGTAGCCACAATTGAATGATCATTGATGTCATAGTCACGTGCCCAGCAACGGCTCTTACTCCATGGAAACCAGGGAAATATGCAATTTTTTAACAGCTGCCGATGCCTGGCCCAATTCCGCATCTTTTAGAACTTTATTGATGTAGGTCAGTGATCAGTTGTACTTTTTACAGCAGACTGTATCTAGTACATTGTGTTTTTTATGTACGAATGGTGTGGTTTTTCTACACGTAGATAAAAACATTGAGATTGTCTTGGACTTAAAAGTAAGACAATTGCTGGATGAGTTAAATGGGCTGAGCCCAAAGATTTGACGTCTTCTGGGCTACCGAAGGGCACATAACGTATAGTTAAAAGTTGAATATAGTAACGACCAGTCGCGATTGTGCATAGTACAGTGTATCCGATTTCAATTAACAAAAAGAACAGGCAAAAATGCAAAAGTAGGAAAAACTCTTCCAGTGCTGCTGGTAAGAGGCTAATCCGACGTATTTTGTCACGAGAAATCGAATGGTGCAAACCGCGTTGCTCTCCGACCAATACTTTTGGCTGTAGCGACAATTGAATGATCATTGATGTCATAGTCATGTGCCCAGCAACGGCTCTTACTCCATGGAAACCAGGGAAATTTGCAATTTTTTAAACAGCTGCCGATGCCTGGGCCAATTCCGCATCTTTTAGAACCTTACTGATGTGGTTCAGTGATCAGTTGTACTTTTTACAGCAGACTGTATCTAGTACATTGTGTTTTTTATGTACGAATGGTGTGGTTTTTCTACACGTAAATAAAGACATTGACATTGTCGTGGACTTAAAAGTAAGACAATTGCTGGATGAGTTAAATGGGCTTAGCCCAAAGATTTGACGTCTTCTGGGCTACCGAAGGGCACATAACGTATAGTTAAAAGTTGAATATAGTAATGACCAGTCGCGATTGTGCATAGTACAGTGTAGCCGATTTCAATTAACAAAAACACCAGGCAAAAATGCAAAAGTGGAAAAACTGTTCCAGCGCTGCTGGTAAGAAGCTAATCCGACGTATTTTGTGACGAGAAATCGAATGGTGCAAACCGCGTTGCTCTCCGACTAGTACTTTTGGCTGTAGCGACAATTGAATGATCATTGATGTCATAGTCACGTGCCCAGCAACGGCTCTTACTCCATGGAAACCAGGGAAATTTGCAATTTTTTAAACAGCTGCCGATGCCTGGGCCAATTCCGCATCTTTTAGAACCTTGTTGATGTGGTGCAGTGATCAGTTGTACTTTTTACAGCAGACTGTATCTAGTACTTTGTGTTTTATATGTACAAATGGTGTGGTTTCTCTACACGTAGATAAAGACATTGAGATTGTCTTGGACTTAGAAGTAAGACAATTGCTGGGTGACTTAAATGGGCTTAGCCCAAAGATTTGACGTCTTCTGGGCTACCGAAGGGCACATAACGTATAGTTAAAAGTTGAATATAGTAATGACCAGTCGCAATTGTACATAGTACAGTGTATCCGATTTCAATTAACAAAAAGACCAGGCAAAAATGCAAAAGTGGAAAAACTGTTCCAGTGCTGATGGTAGGAGGCTAATCCGACGTATTTTGTGACGAAAAATCTAATGGTGCAAACCGCGTTGCTCTCCGACCATTACTTTTGGCTGTAGCCACAATTGAATGATCATTGATGTCATTGTCACGTGCCCAGGAACGGCTCTTACTCCATGGAAACCAGGGAAATTTGCAATTTTTTAAACAGCTGCAGATGCATGGGCCAATTCCGCATCTTTTAGAACCTTATTGATGTGGGTCAGTGATTAGTTGTACTTTTTACAGCAGACTGTATCTAGTACATTGTGTTTTTTATGTACGAATGGTGTGGTTTTTCTACACGTAGATAAAGACATTGAGATTGTCTTGGACTTAAAAGTAAGACAATTGCTGGGTGAGTTAAATGGGCTTAGCCCAAAGATTTGACGTCTTCTGGGCTACCGAAGGGCACATAACGTATAGTTAAAAGTTGAATATAGTAACGACCAGTCGCGATTGTGCATAGTACAGTGTATCCGATTTCAATTAACAAAAAGACCAGGCAAAAATGCAAAAGTGGAAAAACTGTTCCAGTGCTGCTGGTAAAAGGCTAATCCGACGTATTTTGTGACGAGAAATCGAATGCTGCAAACCGCGTTGCTCTCCGACCAATACTTTTGCTGTAGCGACAATTGAATGATCATTGATAACAAAATCACGTGCCTAGCAACGGCTCTTACTCCATGGAAACCAGGGAAATTTGCAATTTTTTGAACAGCTGCCGATGCCTGGCCCAATTCCTCACCTTTAGGCACCTTATTGATGTGGGTCAGTGTTCAATTGTACTTTTTACAGCAGACTGTATCTAGTACTTTGTGTTTTTTATGTACAAATGGTGTGGTTTTTCTACACGTAGATAAAGACATTGAGATTGTCATGGACTTAGAAGTAAGACAAATGCTGGATGAGTTAAATGGGCTTAGCCCAAAAATTTGACGTCTTCTGGGCTACAGAAGGGCACATAACTTATAGTCAAAAGTTGAATATAGTAATGACCAGTCGCGATTGTACCTAGTACAGTGTAGCCGATTTCCATTAACAAAAAGACCAGGCAAAAATGCAAAAGTGGAAATACTGTTCCAGTGCTGCTGGTAAGAGGCTAATCCGACGTATTTTGTGACGAGAAATCGAATGGTGCAAACCGCGTTGCTCTCCGATCATTACTTTTGGCTGTAGCCACAATTAAATGATCATTGATGTCATAGTCACGTGCCCAACAACGGCTCTTACAGCATGGAAACCAGGGAAATATGCAATTTTTTAACAGCTGCCGATGCCTGGCCCAATTGCGCATCTTTTAGAACCTTATAGATGTGGGTCAGTGATCAGTTGTACTTTTTACAGCAGACTGTATCTAGTACATTTTGTTTTTGATGTACAAATGGTGTGGTTTTTCTACACGTAGATAAAGACATTGAGATTGTCTTGGACTTAGAAGTAAGACAATTCCTGGATGAGTTAAATGGGCTTAGCCCAAAGATTTGACGTCTTCTGGGTTACCGAAGGGCACATAACTTATAGTCAAAAGTTGAATATAGTAATGACCAGTCGCAATTGTACATAGTACAGTGTATCCGATTTCAATTAACAAAAAGACCAGGCAAAAATGCAAAAGTGGAAAAACTGTTCCAGTGCTGATGGTAGGAGGCTAATCCGACGTATTTTGTGACGAGAAATCTAATGGTGCAAACCGCGTTGCTCTCCGACCGATACTTTTGCTGTAGCGACTATTGAATGATCATTGATGACAAAATCAAGTGCCTAGCAACGGCTCTTACTCCATGGAAACCAGGGAAATTTGCAATTTTTTGAACATCTGCCGATGCCTGGCCCAATTCCTCACCTTTAGGCACCTTATTGATGTGGGTCAGTGTTCAATTGTACTTTTTACAGCAGACTGTATCTAGTACCTTGTGTTTTTTATGTACAAATGGTGTGGTTTTTCTACACGTAGATAAAGACATTGAGATTGTCTTGGACTTAGAAGTAAGACAATTGCTGGGAGACTTAAATGGGCTTAGCCCAAAGATTTGACGTCTTCTGGGCTACAGAAGGGCACATAACGTATAGTTAAAAGTTGAATATAGTAATGACCAGTCGCAATTGTACATAGTACAGAGTATCCGATTTCAATTAACAAAAAGACCAGGCAAAAATGCAGAAGTGGAAAAACTGTTCCAGTGCTGCTGGTAAAAGGCTAATCCGACGTATTTTGTGACGAGAAATCGAATGGTGCAAACCGCGTTGCTCTCCGACCAATACTTTTGCTGTAGCGACAATTGAATGATCATTGATGACAAAATCACGTGCCTAGCAACGGCTCTTACTCCATGGAAACCAGGGAAATTTGCAATTTTTTAAACAGCTGCCTATGCCTGGGCCAATTCCGCATCTTTTAGAACCTTATTGATGTGGGTCAGTGATCGGTTGTACTTTTTACAGCAGACTGTATCTAGTACCTTGTGTTTTTCATGTACAAATGGTGTGGTTTTTCTACACGTAGATAAAGACATTGAGATTGTCTTCGACTTAGAAGTAAGACAATTGCTGGGTGAGTTAAATGGGCTTAGCCCAAAGATTTGACGTCTTCTGGGCTACCGAAGGGCACATAACGTATAGTCAAAAGTTGAATATAGTAATGACCAGTCGCGATTGTGCATAGTACAGTGTATCCGACTTCAATTAACAAAAAGACCAGGCAAAAAATGCAAAAGTGGAAAAACTGTTCCAGTGCTGCTGGTAAGAGGCTAATCTGGCGTATTTTGTGACGAGAAATCGAATGGTGCAAACCGCGTTGCTCTCCGACCAATACTTTTGGCTGTAGCGACAATTGAATGATCATTGATGTCATAGTCACGTGCCCAGCAACGGCTCTTACTCCATGGAAACCAGGGAAATTTGCAATTTTTTAAACAGCTGCCGATGCCTGGGCCAATTCCGCATCTTTTAGAACCTTATTGATGTGGGTCAGTGATCAGTTGTACTTTTTACAGCAGACTGTATCTAGTACCTTGTGTTTTTTATGTACAAATGGTGTGGTTTTTCCACACGTAGATAAAGACATTGAGATTGTCTTCGACTTAGAAGTAAGACAATTGCTGGGTGAGTTAAATGGGCTTAGCCCAAAGACTTGACGTCTTCTGGGCTACCGAAGGGCACATAACGTATAGTTAAAAGTTGAATATGGTAACGACCAATCGCGATTGTGCATAGTACAGTGTATCCGATTTCAATTAACAAAAAGACCAGGCAAAAATGCAAAAGTGGAAAAACTGTTCCAGTGCTGCTGGTAAGAGGCTAATCCGACATATTTTGTGACGAGAAATCGAATGGTGCAAACCGCGTTGCTCTCCGACTAGTACTTTTGGCTGTAGCGACAATTGAATGATCATTGATGTCATAGTCACGTGCCCAGCAACGGCTCTTACTGCATATAAACCAGAGAAATTTGCAATTTTTTTAAACAGCTGCCGATGCCTGGGCCAATTCCGCATCTTTTAGAACCTTATTGATGTGGGTCAGTGATCAGTTGTACTTTTTACAGCAGACTGTAACTAGTACCTTGTGTTTATTATGTACAAATGGTGTGGTTTTTCTACACGTAGATAAAGACATTGAGATTGTCTTGGACTTAGAAGTAAGACAATTGCTGGGTGACTTAAATGGGCTTAGCCCAAAGATTTGACGTCTTCTGGGCTACCGAAGGGCACATAACGTATAGTTAAAAGTTGAATATAGTAATGACCAGTCGCAATTGTACATAGTACAGTGTATCCGATTTCAATTAACAAAAAGACCAGGCAAAAATGCAAAAGTGGAAAAACTGTTCCAGTGCTGATGGTAGGAGGCTAATCCGACGTATTTTGTGACGAAAAATCGAATGGTGCAAACCGCGATGCTCTCCGACCATTACTTTTGGCTGTAGCCACAATTGAATGATCATTGATGTCATAGTCACGTGCCCAGGAACGGCTCTTACTCCATGGAAACCAGGGAAATTTGCAATTTTTTAAACAGCTGCCGATGCATGGGCCAATTCCGCATCTTTTAGAACCTTATTGATGTGGGTCAGTGATCAGTTGTACTTTTTACAGCAGACTGTATCTAGTACATTGTGTTTTTTATGTACGAATGGTGTGGTTTTTCTACACGTAGATAAAGACATTGAGATTGTCTTGGACTTAAAAGTAAGACAATTGCTGGGTGATTTAAATGGGCTTAGCCCAAAGATTTGACGTCTTCTGGGCTACCGAAGGGCACATAACGTATAGTTAAAAGTTGAATATAGTAACGACCAGTCGCGATTGTGCATAGTACAGTGTATCCGATTTCAATTAACAAAAAGACCAGGCAAAAATGCAAAAGTGGAAAAACTGTTCCAGTGCTGCTGGTAAAAGGCTAATCCGACGTATTTTGTGACGAGAAATCGAATGCTGCAAACCGCGTTGCTCTCCGACCAATACTTTTGCTGTAGCGACAATTGAATGATCATTGATGACAAAATCACGTGCCTAGCAACGGCTCTTACTCCATGGAAACCAGGGAAATTTGCAATTTTTTGAACAGCTGCCGATGCCTGGCCCAATTCCTCACCTTTAGGCACCTTATTGATGTGGGTCAGTGTTCAATTGTACTTTTTACAGCAGACTGTATCTAGTACATTGTGTTTTTTATGTACGAATGGTGTGGTTTTTCTACACGTAAATAAAGACATTGAGATTGTCGTGGACTTAAAAGTAAGACAATTGCTGGATGAGTTAAATGGGCTTAGCCCAAAGATTTGACGTCTTCTGGGCTACCGAAGGGCACATAACGTATAGTTAAAAGTTGAATATAGTAATGACCAGTCGCAATTGTACATAGTACAGTGTATCCGATTTCAATTAACAAAAAGACCTGGCAAAAATGCAAAAGTGGAAAAACTGTTCCAGTGCTGATGGTAGGAGGCTAATCCGACGTATTTTGTGACGAAAAATCTAATGGTGCAAACCGCGTTGCTCTCCGACCGATACTTTTGCTGTAGCGACAATTGAATGATCATTGATGACAAAATCACGTGCCTAGCAACGGCTCTTACTCCATGGAAACCAGGGAAATTTGCAATTTTTTGAACAGCTGCCGATGCCTGGCCCAATTCCTCACCTTTAGGCACCTTATTGATGTGGGTCAGTGTTCAATTGTACTTTTTACAGCAGACTGTATCTAGTACTTTGTGTTTTTTATGTACAAATGGTGTGGTTTTTCTACACGTAGATAAAGACATTGAGATTGTCATGGACTTAGAAGTAAGACAAATGCTGGATGAGTTAAATGGGCTTAGCCCAAAGATTTGACGTCTTCTGGGCTACAGAAGGGCACATAACTTATAGTCAAAAGTTGAATATAGTAATGACCAGTCGCGATGGTACATAGTACAGTGTAGCCGATTTCCATTAACAAAAAGACCAGGCACAAATGCAAAAGTGGAAATACTGTTCCAGTGCTGCTGGTCAAAGGCTAATCCGACGTATTTTGTGACGAGAAATCGAATGGTGCAAACCGCGTTGCTCTCCGACTAGTACTTTTGGCTGTAGCCACAATTGAATGATCATTGATGTCATAGTCACGTGCCTAGCAACGGCTCTTACTCCATGGAAACCAGGGAAATTTGCAATTTTTTAAACAGCTGCCGATGCCTGGGCCAATTCCGCATCTTTTAGAACCTTATTGATGTGGTTCAGTGATCAGTTGTACTTTTTACAGCAGACTGTATTTAGTACCTTGTGTTTTTTATGTAAAAATGGTGTGGTTTTTCTACACGTAGATAAAGACATTGAGATTGTCTTCGACTTAGAAGTAAGACAATTGCTGGGTGAGTTAAATGGGCTTAGCCCAAAGATTTGACGTCTTCTGGGCTACCGAAGGGCACATAACTTATAGTCAAAAGTTGAATATAGTAATGACCAGTCGCGATGGTACATAGTACAGTGTAGCCGAGTTCAATTAACAAAAAGACCAGGCAAAAATGCAAAAGTAGAAAACCTGTTCTAGTGTTGCTGGTAAGAGGCTAATCCGACGTATTTTGTGACGAGAAATCGAATGGTGCAAACCGCGTTGCTCTCCGACCAATACTTTTGGCTGTAGCCACAATTGAATGATCATTGATGTCATTGTCACGTGCCCAGCAACGGCTCTTACTCCATGGAAACCAGGGAAATTTGCCATTTTTGAAACAGCTGCCGATGCCTGGCCCAATTCCGCATCTTTTGGCACCTTATTTATGTGGGTCAGTGTTTAAGTGTACTTTTTACAGCAGACTGTATCTAGTACTTTGTGTTTTTTATGTACGAATGGTGTGGTTTTTCTACACGTAGATAAAGACATTGAGATTGTCTTGGACTTAGAAGTAAGACAATTGCTGGGTGAGCTAAATGGGCTTAGCCCAAAGATTTGACGTCTTCTGGGCTACCGAAGGGCACATAACTTATAGTCAAAAGTTGAATATAGTAATTACCAGTCGCGATTGTACATAGTACAGTGTATCCGATTTCAATTAACAAAAAGACCAGACAAAAATGCAAAAGTGGAAAAACTGTTCCAGTGCTGCTAGTAAGAGGCTAATCCGACGTATTTTCTGACGAGAAATCGAATGGTGCAAACCGCGTTGCTCTCCGACCAATACTTTTGGCTGAAGCGACTATTGAATGATCATTTATGACAAAATCACGTGCCTAGCATCGGCTCTTACTCCATGGAAACCTGGGAAATTTGCAATTTTTTAAACAGCTGCCGATGCATGGGCCAATTCCGCATCTTTTAGAACCTTATTGATGTGGGTCAGTGATCAGTTGTACTTTTTACAGCAGACTGTATCTAGTACATTGTGTTTTTTATGTACGAATGGTGTGGTTTTTCTACACGTAGATAAAGACATTGAGATTGTCTTGGACTTAAAAGTAAGACAATTGCTGGGTGAGTTAAATGGGCTTAGCCCAAAAATTTGACGTCTTCTGGGCTACCGAAGGGCACATAACGTATAGTTAAAAGTTGAATATAGTAACGACCAGTCGCGATTGTGCATAGTACAGTGTATCCGATTTCAATTAACAAAAAGACCAGGCAAAAATGCAAAAGTGGAAAAACTGTTCCAGTGCTGCTGGTAAAAGGCTATTCCGACGTATTTTGTGACGAGAAATCGAATGGTGCAAACCGCGTTGCTCTCCGACCAATACTTTTGCTGTAGCGACAATTGAATGATCATTGATGACAAAATCACGTGCCTAGCAACGGCTCTTACTCCATGGAAACCAGGGAAATTTGCAATTTTTTGAACAGCTGCCGATGCCTGGCCCAATTCCTCACCTTTAGGCACCTTATTGATGTGGGTCAGTGTTCAATTGTACTTTTTACAGCAGACTGTATCTAGTACATTGTGTTTTTTATGTACGAATGGTGTGGTTTTTCTACACGTAAATAAAGACATTGAGATTGTCGTGGACTTAAAAGTAAGACAATTGCTGGATGAGTTAAATGGGCTTAGCCCAAAGATTTGACGTCTTCTGGGCTACCGAAGGGCACATAACGTATAGTTAAAAGTTAAATATAGTAATGACCAGTCGCAATTGTACATAGTACAGTGTATCCGATTTCAATTAACAAAAAGACCTGGCAAAAATGCAAAAGTGGAAAAACTGTTCCAGTGCTGATGGTAGGAGGCTAATCCGACGGATTTTGTGACGAAAAATCTAATGGTGCAAACCGCGTTGCTCTCCGACCGAAACTTTTGCTGTAGCGACAATTGAATGATCATTGATGACAAAATCACGTGCCTACCAACGGCTCTTACTCCATGGAAACCAGGGAAATTTGCAATTTTTTGAACAGCTGCCGATGCCTGGCCCAATTCCTCACCTTTAGGCACCTTATTGATGTGGGTCAGTGTTCAATTGTACTTTTTACAGCAGACTGTATCTAGTACTTTGTGTTTTTTATGTACAAATGGTGTGGTTTTTCTACACGTAGATAAAGACATTGAGATTGTCATGGACTTAGAAGTAAGACAAATGCTGGATGAGTTAAATGGGCTTAGCCCAAAGATTTGACGTCTTTTGGGCTACAGAAGGGCACATAACTTATAGTCAAAAGTTGAATATAGTAATGACCAGTCGCGATGGTACATAGTACAGTGTAGCCGATTTCCATTAACAAAAAGACCAGGCACAAATGCAAAAGTGGAAATACTGTTCCAGTGCTGCTGGTCAAAGGCTAATCCGACGTATTTTGTGACGAGAAATCGAATGGTGCAAACCGCGTTGCTCTCCGACCAATACTTTTGGCTGTAGCCACAATTGAATGATCATTGATGTCATAGTCACGTGCCTAGCAACGGCTCTTACTCCATGGAAACCAGGGAAATTTGCAATTTTTTAAACAGCTGCCGATGCCTGGGCCAATTCCGCATCTTTTAGAACCTTATTGATGTGGTTCAGTGATCAGTTGTACTTTTTACAGCAGACTGTATTTAGTACCTTGTGTTTTTTATGTAAAAATGGTGTGGTTTTTCTACACGTAGATAAAGACATTGAGATTGTCTTCGACTTAGAAGTAAGACAATTGCTGGGTGAGTTAAATGGGCTTAGCCCAAAGATTTGACGTCTTCTGGGCTACCGAAGGGCACATAACTTATAGTCAAAAGTTGAATATAGTAATGACCAGTCGCGATGGTACATAGTACAGTGTAGCCGAGTTCAATTAACAAAAAGACCAGGCAAAAATGCAAAAGTAGAAAACCTGTTCTAGTGTTGCTGGTAAGAGGCTAATCCGACGTATTTTCTGACGAGAAATCAAATGGTGCAAACCGCGTTGCTCTCCGACCAATACTTTTGGCTGAAGCGACTATTGAATGATCATTTATGACAAAATCACGTGCCTAGCATCGGCTCTTACTCCATGGAAACCTGGGAAATTTGCAATTTTTTAAACAGCTGCCGATGCCTGGCCCAATTCCGCATCTTTTAGCACCTTATTGATGTGGGTCAGTGTTCAATTGTACTTTTTACAGCAGACTGTATCAAGTACTTTGTGTTTTTTATGTACAAATAGTGTGCTTTTTCTACACGTAGATAAAGACATTGAGATTGTCATGGACTTAGAAGTAAGACAAATGCTGGATGAGTTAAATGGGCTTAGCCCAAAAATTTGACGTCTTCTGGGCTACAGAAGGGCACATAACTTATAGTCAAATGTTGAATATAGTAATGACCAGTCGCGATTGTACCTAGTACAGTGTATCCGATTTCCATTAACAAAAAGACCAGGCAAAAATGCAAAAGTGGAAATACTGTTCCAGTGCTGCTGGTAAAAGGCTAATCCGACGTATTTTGTGACGAGAAATCGAATGCTGCAAACCGCGATGCTGTCGGACCAATACTTTTTGCTGTAGCCACAATTGAATGATCATTGATGTCATTGTCACGTGCCCAGCAACGGCTCTTACTCCATGGAAACCAGGGAAATTTGCAATTTTTTAAACAGCTGCCGATGCCTGGGCCAATTCCGCATCTTTTAGAACCTTATTGATGTGGGTCAGTGATCAGTTGTACTTTTTACAGCAGACTGTATCTAGTACCTTGTGTTTTTTATGTACAAATGGTGTGGTTTTTCTACACGTAGATAAAGACATTGAGATTGTCTTGGACTTAGAAGTAAGACAAATGCTGGATGAGTTAAATGGGCTTAGACCAAAGAAGGGCACATAACTTATAGTCAAATTTGAATATAGTAATGACCAGTCGCGATTGTACATAGTACAGTGTAGCCGATTTCAAATAACAAAAAGACCTGGCAAAAATGCAAAAGTGGAAAAACTGTTCCAGTGCTGCTGGTAAGAGGCTAATCCGACGTATTTTGTGACGAGAAATCGAATGGTGCAAACCGCGATGCTGTCCGACCAATACTGTTTGCTGTAGCCACAATTGAATGATCATTGATGTCATTGTCACGTGCCCAGCAACGGCTCTTACTCCATGGAAACCAGGGAAATTTGCAATTTTTTAAACAGCTGCCGATGCCTGGGCCAATTCCGCATCTTTTAGAACCTTATTGATGTGGGTCAGTGATCAGTTGTACTTTTTACAGCAGACTGTATCTAGTACCTTATGTTTTTTATGTACAAATGGTGTGGTTTTTCTACACGTAGATAAAGACATTGAGATTGTCTTGGACTTAGAACTAAGACAAATGCTGGATGAGTTAAATGGGCTTAGCCCAAAGAAGGGCACATAACTTAGTCAAATTTGAATATAGTAATGACCAGTCGCGATGGTACATAGTACAGTGTAGCCGATTTCAATTAACAAAAAGACCAGGCACAAATGCAAAAGTGGAAAAACTGTTCCAGTGCTGCTGGTAAGAGGCTAATCCGACGTATTTTTAGACGAGAAATCGAATGGTGCAAACTGCGTTGCTCTCCGACCAATACTTTTGGCTGTAGCCACAATTGAATGATCATTGATATCATAGTCACGTGCCCAGCAACGGCTCCTACTCTATGGAAACCAGGGAAATTTGCAATTTTTAAAACAGCTGCCGATGCCTGGCCCAATTCCGCATCTTTTGGCACCTTATTAATATGGATCAGTGTTCAATTGTACTTTTTACATCAGACTGTACCTAGTACTTTATGTTTTTATGTACAAATGGTGTGGTTTTTCTACACGTAGATAAAGACATTGAGATTGTCTTGGACTTAGAAGTAAGACAATTGCTGGGTGAGTTAAATGGGCTTAGCCCAAAGATTTGACGTCTTCTGGGCTACCGAAGGGCACATAACTTATAGTCAAAAGTTGAATATATTAATGACCAGTCGCGATGGTACATAGTACAGTGTACCCGAGTTCAATTAACAAAAAGACCAGGCAAAAATGCAAAGGTAGAAAACCTGTTCTAGTGTTGCTGGTAAGAGGCTAATCCGACGTATTTTGTGACGGGAAATCCAATGGTGCAAACCGCGTTGCTCTCCGAGCAATAGTTTTGGCTGTAGCCACAATTGAATGATCATTGATGTCATAGTCACGTGCCCAGCAACGGCTCTTACTCCATGGAAACCAGGGAAATATGCAATTTTTGAACAGCTGCCGATGCCTGGCCCAATTCCGCATCTTTTAGAACCTTATTGATGTGGGTCAGTGATCAGTTGTACTTTTTACAGCAGACTGTATCTAGTACATTGTGTTTTTTATGTACGAATGGTGTGGTTTTTCTACACGTAGATAAAGACATTGAGATTGTCTTGGACTTAAAAGTAAGACAATTGCTGGATGAGTTAAATGGGCTGAGCCCAAAGATTTGACGTCTTCTGGGCTACCGAAGGGCACATAACGTATAGTTAAAAGTTGAATATAGTAACGACCAGTCGCGATTGTGCATAGTACAGTGTATCCGATTTCAATTAACAAAAAGACCAGGCAAAAATGCAAAAGTGGAAAAACTGTTCCAGTGCTGCTGGTAAGAGGCTAATCCGACGTATTTTGTCACGCGAAATCGAATGGTGCAAACCGCGTTGCTCTCCGACCAATACTTTTGGCTGTAGCGACAATTGAATGATCATTGATGTCATAGTCACGTGCCCAGCAACGGCTCTTACTCCATGGAAACCAGGGAAATTTGCAATTTTTTAAACAGCTGCCGATGCCTGGGCCATTTCCGCATCTTTTAGAACCTTATTGATGTGGTTCAGTGATCAGTTGTACTTTTTACAGCAGACTGTATCTAGTACATTGTGTTTTTTATGTACGAATGGTGTGGTTTTTCTACACGTAGATAAAGACATTGAGATTGTCTTGGACTTAAAAGTAAGACAATTGCTGGATGAGTTAAATGGGCTTAGCCCAAAGATTTGACGTCTTCTGGGCTACCGAAGGGCACATAACGTATAGTTAAAAGTTGAATATAGTAACGACCAATCGCGATTGTGCATAGTACAGTGTATCCGATTTCAATTAACAAAAAGACCAGGCAAAAATGCAAAAGTGGAAAAACTGTTCCAGTGCTGCTGGTAAAAGGCTAATCCGACGTATTTTGTGACGGGAAATCGAATGGTGCAAACCGCGTTGCTCTCCGACCAATACTTTTGGCTGTAGCGACAATTGAATGATCATTGATGACAAAATCACGTGCCTAGCAACGGCTCTTACTCCATGGAAACCAGGGAAATTTGCAATTTTTTAAACAGCTGCCGATGCCTGGGCCAATTCCGCATCTTTTAGAACCTTATTCATGTGGGTCAGTGATCAGTTGTACTTTTTACAGCAGACTGTATCTAGTACCTTGTGTTTTTTATGTACAAAGGGTGTGGTTTTTCCACACGTAGATAAAGACATTGAGATTGTCTTCGACTTAGAAGTAAGACAATTGCTGGGTGAGTTAAATGGGCTTAGCCCAAAGATTTGACGGCTTCTGGGCTACCGAAGGGCACATAACTTATAGTCAAAAGTTGAATATAGTAATGACCAGTGGCGATGGTACATAGTACTGTGTAGACGATTTCAAATAAGAAAAAGACAAGGCAAAAAATGCAAAAGTGGAAAAACTGTTCCAGTGCTGCTGGTAAGAGGCTAATCCGACATATTTTGTGACGAGAAATCGAATGCTGCAAACCGCGATGCTGTCCGACCAATACTTTCTGCTGTAGCCACAATTGAATGATCATTGATGTCATTGTCACGTGCCCAGCAACGGCTCTTACTCCATATAAACCAGAGAAATTTGCAATTTTTTTAAACAGCTGCCGATGCCTGGGCCAATTCCGCATCTTTTAGACCTTATTGATGTGGGTCAGTGATCAGTTGTACTTTTTACAGCAGACTGTAACTAGTACCTTGTGTTTATTATGTACAAATGGTGTGGTTTTTCTACACGTAGATAAAGACATTGAGATTGTCTTGGACTTAGAAGTAAGACAAATGCTGGATGAGTTAAATGGGCTTAGACCAAAGAAGGGCACATAACTTATAGTCAAATTTGAATATAGTAATGACCAGTCGCGATGGTACATAGTACAGTGTAGCCGATTTCAAATAACAAAAAGACCAGGCAAAAATGCAAAAGTGGAAAAACTGTTCCAGTGCTGCTGGTAAGAGGCTAATCCGACGTATTTTGTGACGAGAAATCGAATGGTGCAAACCGCGATGCTGACCAACCAATACTTTTTGCTTTAGCCACAATTGGATGATCATTGATGTCATTGTCACGTGCCCAACAACGGCTCTTACTCCATGGAAACCAGGGAAATTTGCAATTTTTTAAACAGCTGGCGATGCCTGGCCCAATTCCGCATCTTTTGGCACCTTATTTATGTGGGTCAGTGTTTAAGTGTACTTTTTACAGCAGACTGTATCTAGTACATTGTGTTTTTTATGTACGAATGGTGTGGTTTTTCTACACGTAGATAAAGACATTGAGATTGTCTTGGACTTAGAAGTAAGACAATTGCTGGGTGAGTTAAATGGGCTGAGCCCAAAGATTTGACGTCTTCTGGGCTACCGAAGGGCACATAACGTATAGTTAAAAGTTGAATATGGTAACGACCAATCGCGATTGTGCATAGTACAGTGTATCCGATTTCAATTAACAAAAAGACCAGGCAAAAATGCAAAAGTGGAAAAACTGTTCCAGCGCTGCTGGTAAGAAGCTAATCCGACGTATTTTGTCACGAGAAATCGAATGGTGCAAACCGCGTTGCTCTCCGACTAGTACTTTTGGCTGTAGCGACAATTGAATGATCATTGATGTCATAGTCACGTGCCCAGCAACGGCTCTTACTCCATGGAAACCAGGGAAATTTGCAATTTTTTAAAAGCTGCCGATGCATGGGCCAATTCCGCATCTTTTAGAACCTTATTGATGTGGGTCAGTGATCAGTTGTACTTTTTACAGCAGACTGTATCTAGTACTTTGTGTTTTATATGTACAAATGGTGTGGTTTCTCTACACGTAGATAAAGACATTGAGATTGTCATGGACTTAGAAGTAAGACAATTGCTGGGTGACTTAAATGGGCTTAGCCCAAAGATTTGACGTCTTCTGGGCTACCGAAGGGCACATAACGTATAGTTAAAAGTTGAATATAGTAATGACCAGTCGCAATTGTACATAGTACAGTGTATCCGATTTCAATTAACAAAAAGACCAGGCAAAAATGCAAAAGTGGAAAAACTGTTCCAGTGCTGATGGTAGGAGGCTAATCCGACGTATTTTGTGACGAAAAATCGAATGGTGCAAACCGCGTTGCTCTCCGACCATTACTTTTGGCTGTAGCCACAATTGAATGATCATTGATGTCATAGTCACATGCCCAGGAACGGCTCTTACTCCATGGAAACCAGGGAAATTTGCAATTTTTTAAACAGCTGCCGATGCATGGGCCAATTCCGCATCTTTTAGAACCTTATTGATGTGGGGTCAGTGATCAGTTGTACTTTTTACAGCAGACTGTATCTAGTACCTTGTGTTTTTTATGTACGAATGGTGTGGTTTTTCTACACGTAGATAAAGACATTGAGATTGTCTTGGACTTAAAAGTAAGACAATTGCTGGGTGAGTTAAATGGGCTTAGCCCAAAGATTTGACGTCTTCTGGGCTACCGAAGGGCACATAACGTATAGTTAAAAGTTGAATATAGTAACGACCAGTCGCGATTGTGCATAGTACAGTGTATCCGATTTCAATTAACAAAAAGACCAGGCAAAAATGCAAAAGTGGAAAAACTGTTCCAGTGCTGCTGGTAAAAGGCTAATCCGACGTATTTTGTGACAAGAAATCGAATGCTGCAAACCGCGTTGCTCTCCGACCAATACTTTTGCTGTAGCGACAATTGAATGATCATTGATGACAAAATCACGTGCCTAGCAACGGCTCTTACTCCATGGAAACCAGGGAAATTTGCAATTTTTTGAACAGCTGCCGATGCCTGGCCCAATTCCTCACCTTTAGGCACCTTATTGATGTGGGTCAGTGTTCAATTGTACTTTTTACAGCAGACTGTATCTAGTACATTGTGTTTTTTATGTACGAATGGTGTGGTTTTTCTACACGTAAATAAAGACATTGAGATTGTCGTGGACTTAAAAGTAAGACAATTGCTGGATGAGTTAAATGGGCTTAGCCCAAAGATTTGACGTCTTCTGGGCTACCGAAGGGCACATAACGTATAGTTAAAAGTTGAATATAGTAATGACCAGTCGCAATTGTACATAGTACAGTGTATCCGATTTCAATTAACAAAAAGACCAGGCAAAAATGCAAAAGTGGAAAAACTGTTCCAGTGCTGATGGTAGGAGGCTAATCCGACGTATTTTGTGACGAAAAATCTAATGGTGCAAACCGCGTTGCTCTCCGACCGATAATTTTGCTGTAGCGACAATTGAATGATCATTGATGACAAAATCACGTGCCCAGCAACGGCTCTTACTCCATGGAAACCAGGGAAATTTGCAATTTTTTGAACAGCTGCCGATGCCTGGCCCAATTCCTCACCTTTAGGCACCTTATTGATGTGGGTCAGTGTTCAATTGTACTTTTTACAGCAGACTGTATCGAGTACTTTGTGTTTTTTATGTACAAATGGTGTGGTTTTTCTACACGTAGATAAAGACATTGAGATTGTCATGGACTTAGAAGTAAGACAAATGCTGGATGAGTTAAATGGGCTTAGCCCAAAGATTTGACGTCTTTTGGGCTACAGAAAGGCACATAACTTATAGTCAAAAGTTGAATATAGTAATGACCAGTCGCGATGGTACATAGTACAGTGTAGCCGATTTCCATTAACAAAAAGACCAGCACAAATGCAAAAGTGGAAATACTGTTCCAGTGCTGCTGGTCAAAGGCTAATCCGACGTATTTTCTGACGAGAAATCGAATGGTGCAAACCGCGTTGCTCTCCGACCAATACTTTTGGCTGTAGCCACAATTGAATGATCATTGATGTCATAGTCACGTGCCTAGCAACGGCTCTTACTCCATGGAAACCAGGGAAATTTGCAATTTTTTAAACAGCTGCCGATGCCTGGGCCAATTCCGCATCTTTTAGAACCTTATTGATGTGGTTCAGTGATCAGTTGTACTTTTTACAGCAGACTGTATTTAGTACCTTGTGTTTTTTATGTAAAAATGGTGTGGTTTTTCTACACGTAGATAAAGACATTGAGATTGTCTTCGACTTAGAAGTAAGACAATTGCTGGGTGAGTTAAATGGGCTTAGCCCAAAGATTTGACGTCTTCTGGGCTACCGAAGGGCACATAACTTATAGTCAAAAGTTGAATATAGTAATGACCAGTCGCGATGGTACATAGTACAGTGTAGCCGAGTTCAATTAACAAAAAGACCAGGCAAAAATGCAAAAGTAGAAAACCTGTTCTAGTGTTGCTGGAAAGAGGCTAATCCGACGTATTTTGTGACGAGAAATCGAATGGTGCAAACCGCGTTGCTCTCCGACCAATACTTTTGGCTGTAGCCACAATTGAATGATCATTGATGTCATTGTCACGTGCCCAGCAACGGCTCTTACTCCATGGAAACCAGGGAAATTTGCCATTTTTGAAACAGCTGCCGATGCCTGGCCCAATTCCGCATCTTTTGGCACCTTATTTATGTGGGTCAGTGTTTAAGTGTACTTTTTACAGCAGACTGTATCTAGTACTTTGTGTTTTTTATGTACGAATGGTGTGGTTTTTTCTACACGTAGATAAAGACATTGAGATTGTCTTGGACTTAGAAGTAAGACAATTGCTGGGTGAGTTAAATGGGCTTAGCCCAAAGATTTGACGTCTTCTGGGCTACCGAAGGGCACATAACTTATAGTCAAAAGTTGAATATAGTAATTACCAGTCGCGATTGTACATAGTACAGTGTATCCGATTTCAATTAACAAAAAGACCAGACAAAAATGCAAAAGTGGAAAAACTGTTCCAGTGCTGCTGGTAAGAGGCTAATCCGACGTATTTTCTGACGAGAAATCAAATGGTGCAAACCGCGTTGCTCTCCGACCAATACTTTTGGCTGAAGCGACTATTGAATGATCATTTATGACAAAATCACGTGCCTAGCATCGGCTCTTACTCCATGGAAACCTGGGAAATTTGCAATTTTTTAAACAGCTGCCGATGCCTGGCCCAATTCCGCATCTTTTAGCACCTTATTGATGTGGGTCAGTGTTCAATTGTACTTTTTACAGCAGACTGTATCAAGTACTTTTTGTGTTTTTTATGTACAAATAGTGTGCTTTTTCTACACGTAGATAAAGACATTGAGATTGTCATGGACTTAGAAGTAAGACAAATGCTGGATGAGTTAAATGGGCTTAGCCCAAAAATTTGACGTCTTCTGGGCTACAGAAGGGCACATAACTTATAGTCAAAAGTTGAATATAGTAATGACCAGTCGCGATTGTACCTAGTACAGTGTAGCCGATTTCCATTAACAAAAAGACCAGGCAAAAATGCAAAAGTGGAAATACAGTTCCAGTGCTGCTGGTAAAAGGCTAATCCGACGTATTTTGTGACGAGAAATCGAATGCTGCAAACCGCGATGCTGTCGGACCAATACTTTTTGCTGTAGCCACAAATTGAATGATCATTGATGTCATTGTCACGTGCCCAGCAACGGCTCTTACTCCATGGAAACCAGGGAAATTTGCAATTTTTTAAACAGCTGCCGATGCCTGGGCCAATTCCGCATCTTTTAGAACCTTATTGATGTGGGTCAGTGATCAGTTGTACTTTTTACAGCAGACTGTATCTAGTACCTTGTGTTTTTTATGTACAAATGGTGTGGTTTTTCTACACGTAGATAAAGACATTGAGATTGTCTTGGACTTAGAAGTAAGACAAATGCTGGATGAGTTAAATGGGCTTAGACCAAAGAAGGGCACATAACTTATAGTCAAATTTGAATATAGTAATGACCAGTCGCGATTGTAACATAGTACAGTGTAGCCGATTTCAAATAACAAAAAAGACCTGGCAAAAATGCAAAAGTGGAAAAACTGTTCCAGTGCTGCTGGTAAGAGGCTAATCCGACGTATTTTGTGACGAGAAATCGAATGGTGCAAACCGCGATGCTGTCCGACCAATACTGTTTTGCTGTAGCCACAATTGGAATGATCATTGATGTCATTGTCACGTGCCCAGCAACGGCTCTTACTCCATGGAAACCAGGGAAATTTGCAATTTTTTAAACAGCTGCCGATGCCTGGGCCAATTCCGCATCTTTTAGAACCTTATTGATGTGGTTCAGTGATCAGTTGTACTTTTTACAGCAGACTGTATCTAGTACCTTATGTTTTTTATGTACAAATGGTGTGGTTTTTCTACACGTAGATAAAGACATTGAGATTGTCTTGGACTTAGAACTAAGACAAATGCTGGATGAGTTAAATGGGCTTTAGCCCAAAGAAGGGCACATAACTTAGTCAAATTTGAATATAGTAATGACCAGTCGCGATGGTACATGTACAGTGTAGCCGATTTCAATTAACAAAAGACCAGGCACAAATGCAAAAGTGGAAAAACTGTTCCAGTGCTGCTGGTAAGAGGCTAATCCGACGTATTTTTAGACGAGAAATCGAATGGTGCAAACTGCGTTGCTCTCTGACCAATACTTTTGGCTGTAGCCACAATTGAATGATCATTAATATCATAGTCACGTGCCCAGCAACGGCTCCTACTCTATGGAAACCAGGGAAATTTGCAATTTTTAAAACAGCTGCCGATGCCTGGCCCAATTCCGCATCTTTTGGCACCTTATTAATATGGATCAGTGTTCAATTGTACTTTTTACATCAGACTGTACCTAGTACTTTGTGTTTTTATGTACAAATGGTGTGGTTTTTCTACACGTAGATAAAGACATTGAGATTGTCCTTGGACTTAGAAGTAAGACAATTGCTGGGTGAGTTAAATGGGCTTAGCCCAAAGATTTGACGTCTTCTGGGCTACCGAAGGGCACATAACTTATAGTCAAAAGTTGAATATATTAATGACCAGTCGCGATGGTACATAGTACAGTGTACCCGAGTTCATTAACAAAAAGACCAGGCAAAAATGCAAAGGTAGGAAAACCTGTTCTAGTGTTGCTGGTAAGAGGCTAATCCGACGTATTTTGTGACGGGAAATCGAATGGTGCAAACCGCGTTGCTCTCCGAGCAATAGTTTTGGCTGTAGCCACAATTGAATGATCATTGATGTCATAGTCACGTGCCCAGCAACGGCTCTTACTCCATGGAAACCAGGGAAATATGCAATTTTTGAACAGCTGCCGATGCCTGGCCCAATTCCGCATCTTTTAGAACCTTATTGATGTGGGGTCAGTGATCAGTTGTACTTTTTACAGCAGACTGTATCTAGTACATTGTGTTTTTTATGTACGAATGGTGTGGTTTTTCTACACGTAGATAAAGACATTGAGATTGTCTTGGACTTAAAAGTAAGACAATTGCTGGATGAGTTAAATGGGCTGAGCCCAAAGATTTGACGTCTTCTGGGCTACCGAAGGGCACATAACGTATAGTTAAAAGTTGAATATAGTAACGACCAGTCGCGATTGTGCATAGTACAGTGTATCCGATTTCAATTAACAAAAAGACCAGGCAAAAATGCAAAAGTGGAAAAACTGTTCCAGTGCTGCTGGTAAGAGGCTAATCCGACGTATTTTGTCACGCGAAATCGAATGGTGCAAACCGCGTTGCTCTCCGACCAATACTTTTGGCTGTAGCGACAATTGAATGATCATTGATGTCATAGTCACGTGCCCAGCAACGGCTCTTACTCCATGGAAACCAGGGAAATTTGCAATTTTTTAAACAGCTGCCGATGCCTGGGCCAATTCCGCATCTTTTAGAACCTTATTGATGTGGTTCAGTGATCAGTTGTACTTTTTACAGCAGACTGTATCTAGTACATTGTGTTTTTTATGTACGAATGGTGTGGTTTTTCTACACGTAGATAAAGACATTGAGATTGTCTTGGACTTAAAAGTAAGACAATTGCTGGATGAGTTAAATGGGCTTAGCCCAAAGATTTCACGTCTTCTGGGCTACCGAAGGGCACATAACGTATAGTTAAAAGTTGAATATAGTAACGACCAATCGCGATTGTGCATAGTACAGTGTATCCGATTTCAATTAACAAAAAGACCAGGCAAAAATGCAAAAGTGGAAAAACTGTTCCAGTGCTGCTGGTAAGAGGCTAATCCGACGTATTTTGTGACGGGAAATCGAATGGTGCAAACCGCGTTGCTCTCCGACCAATACTTTTGGCTGTAGCGACAATTGAATGATCATTGATGTCATAGTCACGTGCCCAGCAACGGCTCTTACTCCATGGAAACCAGGGAAATTTGCAATTTTTTAAACAGCTGCCGATGCCTGGGCCAATTCCGCATCTTTTAGAACCTTATTGATGTGGTTCAGTGATCAGTTGTACTTTTTACAGCAGACTGTATCTAGTACTTTGTGTTTTTTATGTACAAATGGTGTGGTTTTTCTACACGTAGATAAAGACATTGAGATTGTCTTGGACTTAGAAGTAAGACAATTGCTGGGAGACTTAAATGGGCTTAGCCCAAAGATTTGACGTCTTCTGGGCTACAGAAGGGCACATAACGTATAGTTAAAAGTTGAATATAGTAACGACCAGTCGCGATTGTGCATAGTACAGTGTATCCGATTTCAATTAACAAAAAGACCAGGCAAAAATGCAAAAGTGGAAAAACTGTTCCAGTGCTGCTGGTAAGAGGCTAATCCGACGTATTTTGTCACGCGAAATCGAATGGTGCAAACCGCGTTGCTCTCCGACCAATACTTTTGGCTGTAGCGACAATTGAATGATCATTGATGTCATAGTCACGTGCCCAGCAACGGCTCTTACTCCATGGAAACCAGGGAAATTTGCAATTTTTTAAACAGCTGCCGATGCCTGGGCCAATTCCGCATCTTTTAGAACCTTATTGATGTGGTTCAGTGATCAGTTGTACTTTTTACAGCAGACTGTATCTAGTACATTGTGTTTTTTATGTACGAATGGTGTGGTTTTTCTACACGTAGATAAAGACATTGAGATTGTCTTGGACTTAAAAGTAAGACAATTGCTGGATGAGTTAAATGGGCTTAGCCCAAAGATTTCACGTCTTCTGGGCTACCGAAGGGCACATAACGTATAGTTAAAAGTTGAATATAGTAACGACCAATCGCGATTGTGCATAGTACAGTGTATCCGATTTCAATTAACAAAAAGACCAGGCAAAAATGCAAAAGTGGAAAAACTGTTCCAGTGCTGCTGGTAAGAGGCTAATCCGACGTATTTTGTGACGGGAAATCGAATGGTGCAAACCGCGTTGCTCTCCGACCAATACTTTTGGCTGTAGCGACAATTGAATGATCATTGATGTCATAGTCACGTGCCCAGCAACCGGCTCTTACTCCATGGAAACCAGCGAAATTTGCAATTTTTTAAACAGCTGCCGATGCCTGGGCAATTCCGCATCTTTTAGAACCTTATTGATGTGGTTCAGTGATCAGTTGTACTTTTTACAGCAGACTGTATCTAGTACTTTGTGTTTTTTATGTACAAATGGTGTGGTTTTTCTACACGTAGATAAAGACATTGAGATTGTCTTGGACTTAGAAGTAAGACAATTGCTGGGAGACTTAAATGGGCTTAGCCCAAAGATTTGACGTCTTCTGGGCTACAGAAGGGCACATAACGTATAGTTAAAAGTTGAATATAGTAATGACCAGTCGCAATTGTACATAGTACAGTGTATCCGATTTCAATTAACAAAAAGACCAGGCAAAAATGCAGAAGTGGAAAAAACTGTTCCAGTGCTGCTGGTAAAAGGCTAATCCGACGTATTTTGTGACGAGAAATCGAATGGTGCAAACCGCGTTGCTCTCCGACCAATACTTTTGCTGTAGCGACAATTGAATGATCATTGATGACAAAATCACGTGCCTAGCAACGGCTCTTACTCCATGGAAACCAGGGAAATTTGCAATTTTTTGAACAGCTGCCGATGCCTGGCCCAATTCCGCACCTTTAGGCACCTTATTGATGTGGGTCAGTGTTCAATTGTACTTTTTACAGCAGACTGTATCTAGTACCTTGTGTTTTTTATGTAAAAATGGTGTGGTTTTTCTACACGTAGATAAAGACATTGAGATTGTCTTGGACTTAGAAGTAAGACAAATGCTGGATGAGTTAAATGGGCTTAGCCCAAAAATTTGACGTCTTCTGGGCTACAGAAGGGCACATAACTTATAGTCAAAAGTTGAATATAGTAATGACCAGTCGCGATTGTACATAGTACAGTGTAGCCGATTTCCATTAACAAAAAGACCAGGCAAAAATGCAAAAGTGGAAATACTGTTCCAGTGCTGCTGGTAAAAGGCTAATCCGACGTATTTTGTGACGAGAAATTGAATGGTGCAAACCGCGATGCTGTCGGACCAATACTTTTTGCTGTAGCCACAATTGAATGATCATTGATGTCATTGTCACGCGCCCAGCAACGGCTCTTACTCCATGGAAACCAGGGAAATTTGCAATTTTTTAAACAGCTGCCGATGCCTGGGCCAATTCCGCATCTTTTAGAACCTTATTGATGTGGGTCAGTGATCAGTTGTACTTTTTACAGCAGACTGTATCTAGTACCTTGTGTTTTTTATGTACAAATGGTGTGGTTTTTCTACACGTAGATAAAGACATTGAGATTGTCTTCGACTTAGAAGTAAGACAATTGCTGGGTGAGTTAAATGGGCTTAGCCCAAAGATTTGACGTCTTCTGGGCTACCGAAGGGCACATAACTTATAGTCAAAAGTTGAATATAGTAATGACCAGTCGCGATGGTACATAGTACAGTGTAGCCGATTTCAATTAACAAAAAGACCAGGCAAAAATGCAAAAGAAGAAAACCTGTTCTAGTGTTGCTGGTAAGACGCTAATCCGACGTATTTTGTGACGAGAAATCGAATGGTGCAAACCGCGTTGCTCTCCGACCAATACTTTTGGCTGTAGCCACAATTGAATGATCATTGATGTCATTGTCACGTGCCCAGCAACGGCTCTTACTCCATGGAAACCAGGGAAATTTGCCATTTTTGAAACAGCTGCCGATGCCTGGCCCAATTCCGCATCTTTTGGCACCTTATTTATGTGGGTCAGTGTTTAAGTGTACTTTTTACAGCAGACTGTATCTAGTACTTTGTGTTTTTTATGTACGAATGGTGTGGTTTTTCTACACGTAGATAAAGACATTGAGATTGTCTTGGACTTAGAAGTAAGACAATTGCTGGGTGAGTTAAATGGGCTGAGCCCAAAGATTTGACGTCTTCTGGGCTACCGAAGGGCACATAACTTATAGTCAAAAGTTGAATATAGTAATTACCAGTCGCGATTGTACATAGTACAGTGTATCCGATTTCAATTAACAAAAAGACCAGACAAAAATGCAAAAGTGTAAAAACTGTTCCAGTGCTGCTGGTAAGAAGCTAATCCGACGTATTTTGTGACGAGAAATCGAATGGTGCAAACCGCGTTGCTCTCCGACCAATACTTTTGGCTGTAGCGACAATTGAATGATCATTGATGTCATAGTCACGTGCCCAGCAACGGCTCTTACTCCATGGAAACCAGGGAAATTTGCAATTTTTTAAACAGCTGCCGATGCCTGGGCCAATTCCGCATCTTTTAGAACCTTATTGATGTGGTTCAGTGATCAGTTGTACTTTTTACAGCAGACTGTATCTAGTACTTTGTGTTTTTTATGTACAAATGGTGTGGTTTTTCTACACGTAGATAAAGACATTGAGATTGTCTTGGACTTAGAAGTAAGACAATTGCTGGGAGACTTAAATGGGCTTAGCCCAAAGATTTGACGTCTTCTGGGCTACAGAAGGGCACATAACGTATAGTTAAAAGTTGAATATAGTAATGACCAGTCGCAATTGTACATAGTACAGTGTATCCGATTTCAATTAACAAAAAGACCAGGCAAAAATGCAGAAGTGGAAAAACTGTTCCAGTGCTGCTGGTAAAAGGCTAATCCGACGTATTTTGTGACGAGAAATCGAATGGTGCAAACCGCGTTGCTCTCCGACCAATACTTTTGCTGTAGCGACAATTGAATGATCATTGATGACAAAATCACGTGCCTAGCAACGGCTCTTACTCCATGGAAACCAGGGAAATTTGCAATTTTTTAAACAGCTGCCGATGCCTGGCCCAATTCCGCATCTTTTAGAACCTTATTGATGTGGGTCAGTGATCAGTTGTACTTTTTACAGCAGACTGTATCTAGTACTTAGTGTTTTTTATGTACAAATGGTGTGGTTTTTCTACACGTAGATAAAGACATTGAGATTGTCTTGGACTTAGAAGTAAGACAAATGCTGGATGAGTTAAATGGGCTTAGACCAAAGAAGGGCACATAACTTATAGTCAAATTTGAATATAGTAATGACCAGTCGCGATGGTACATAGTACAGTGTAGCCGATTTCAAATAACAAAAAGACCTGGCAAAAATGCAAAAGTGGAAAAACTGTTCCAGTGCTGCTGGTAAGAGGCTAATCCGACGTATTTTGTGACGAGAAATCGAATGCTGCAAACCGCGATGCTGTCGGACCAATACTGTTTGCTGTAGCCACAATTGAATGATCATTGATGTCATAGTCACGTGCCCAGCAACGGCTCTTACTCCATGGAAACCAGGGAAATTTGCAATTTTTTAAACAGCTGCCGATGCCTGGGCCAATTCCGCATCTTTTAGAACCTTATTGATGTGGGTCAGTGATCAGTTGTACTTTTTACAGCAGACTGTATCTAGTAAATTGTGTTTTTTATGTACAAATGGTGTGGTTTTTCTACACGTAGATAAAGACATTGAGATTGTCTTGGACTTAGAAGTAAGACAAATGCTGGATGAGTTAAATGGGCTTAGACCAAAGAAGGGCACATAACTTATAGTCAAATTTGAATATAGTAATGACCAGTCGCGATGGTACACAGTACAGTGTAGCCGATTTCAAATAACAAAAAGACCTGGCAAAAATGCAAAAGTGGAAAAACTGTTCCAGTGCTGCTGGTAAGAGGCTAATACGACGTATTTTGTGACGAGAAATCGAATGCTGCAAACCGCGATGCTGTCCGACCAATACTGTTTGCTGTAGCCACAATTGAATGATCATTGATGTCATTGTCACGTGCCCAGCAACGGCTCTTACTCCATGGAAACCAGGGAAATTTGCAATTTTTTAAACACCTGCCGATGCCTGGGCCAATTCCGCATCTTTTAGAACCTTATTGATGTGAGTCAGTGATCAGTTGTACTTTTTACAGCAGACTGTATCTAGTACCTTGTGTTTTTTATGTACAAATGGTGTGGTTTTTCTACACGTAGATAAAGACATTGAGATTGTCTTGGACTTAGAAGTAAGACAAATGCTGGATGAGTTAAATGGGCTGAGCCCAAAGAAGGGCACAAAACTTAGTCAAATTTGAATATAGTAATGACCAGTCGCGATGGTACATAGTACAGTGTTGCCGATTTCAATTAACAAAAAGACCAGGCACAAATGCAAAAGTGGAAAAACTGTTCCAGTGCTGCTGGTAAGAGGCTAATCCGACGTATTTTTAGACAAGAAATCGAATGGTGCAAACTGCGTTGCTCTCCGACCAATACTTGTGGCTGTAGCGACAATTGAATGATCATTGATGTCATAGTCACGTGCCCAGCAACCGGCTCTTACTCTATGGAAACCAGGGAAATTTGCAATTTTTTAAACAGCTGCCGATGCCTGGCCCAAATTCCGCATCTTTTGGCACCTTATTAATATGGATCAGTGTTCAATTGTACTTTTTTACATCAGACTGTATCTAGTACTTTGTGTTTTTTATGTACAAATGGTGTGGTTTTTTCTACACGTAGGATAAAAGACATTGAGATTGTCTTCGACTTAGAATTAAGACAATTGCTGTGTGAGTTAAATGGGCTTAGCCCAAAGATTTGACGTCTTCTGGGCTACCCGAAGGGCACATAACTTATAGTCAAAAGTTGAATATAGTAATGACCAGTTCGCGATGGTACATAGTACAGTGTAGCCAAGTTCAATTAACAAAAAGACCAGGCAAAAATGCAAAAGTAGAAAACCTGTTCTAGTGTTGCTGGTAAGAGGCTAATTCGACGTATTTTTGTGACGAGAAATCGAATGGTGCAAACCGCGTTGCTCTCCGACCAATAGTTTTGGCTGTAGCCACAATTGAATGATCATTGATGTCATAGTCACGTGCCCAGCAACGGCTCTTACTCCATGGAAACCAGGGAAATATGCAATTTTTTAAACAGCTGCCGATGCCTGGCCCAATTCCGCACCTTTAGGCACCTTATTGATGTGGGTCAGTGTTCAATTGTACTTTTTACAGCAGGACTGTATCTAGTACTTTGTGCTTTTTATGTACAAATGGTGTGGTTTTTCTACACGTAGATAAAGACATTGAGATTGTCATGGACTTAGAAGTAAGACAAATGCTAGATGAGTTAAATGGGCTTAGCCCCAAAGATTTGACGTCTTTTGGGCTACAGAAGGGCACATAACTTATAGTCAGAAGTTGAACTATAGTAATGACCAGTACGCGATGGTACATAGTACAGTGTAGCCGATTTCCATTAACAAAAAGACCAGGCACAAATGCAAAAGTAGAAAAACTGTTCCAGTGCTGATGGTAGTAGGCTAATCCGACGTATTTTGTGACGAGAAATCGAATGGTGCAAACCGCGTTGCTCTCCGACAATACTTTTGGCTGTAGCGACAATTGAATGATTATTGATGTCATAGTCACGTGCCCAACAACGGCTCTTACTCCATGGAAACCAGGGAAATTTTGCAATTTTTTGAGACAGCTGCCGATGCCTGGCCCAATTCCGCATCTTTTGGCACCTTATTTATGTGGGTCAGTGTTGAAGTGTACTTTTTACAGCAGACTGTATCTAGTACCTTGTGTTTTTTATGTAGAAAATGGTGTGGTTTTTCTACACGTAGATAAAGACATTGAGATTGTCATGGACTTAGAATTAAGACTAATGCTGGGTGAGTTTAATGGGCTTAGCTCAAAATTTGACGTCTTCTGGGCTACAGAAGGGCACATAACTTATAGTCAAAAGTTGAATATAGTAATGACCAGTCGCGATTGTACATAGTACAGTGTAGCCGATTTCAAATTAACAAAAAGACCAGGCAAAAAATGCAAAAGTGGAAAAACTGTTCCAGTGCTGCTGGTAAGAGGCTAATCCGACGTATTTTGTGACGAGAAATCGAATGGTGCAAACCGCGTTGCTCTCCGAGCATTACCTTTGGCTGTAACCACAATTGAATGATCATTGATGTCATAGTCACGTGCCCAGCAACGGCTCTTACTCCATGGAAACCAGGGAAATTTGCAATTTTTTAACAGCTGCCGATACCTGGCCCAATTCCGCATCTATTAGAACCTTAAAGAAGTGGTTCAGTGACCAGTTGTACTTTTTACAGCAGACTGTATCTAGTACATTGTGTTTTTTATGGACGAATGGTGTGGTTTTTCTACACGTAGATAAAGACATTGAGATTGTCTTGGACTTAGAAGTAAGACAATTGCTGAGTGAGTTAAATGGGCTTAGCCCAAAGATTTCACGTCTTCTGGGCTACCGAAGGGCACATAACTTATAGTCAAAAGATGAATATAGTAATGACCAGTCGCGATGGTACATAGTACAGTGTAGCCGATTTAAAATAACAAAAAGACCAGGCAAAAATGCAAAAGTAGAAAAACTGTTCCAGTGCTGCTGGTAAGAGGCTAATCCGACGTATTTTGTGACGAGAAATCGAATGCTGCAAACCGCGATGCTGTCCGACCAATACTTTTTGCTGTAGCCACAATTGAATGATCATTGATGTCATTGTCACGTGCCCAGCAACGGCTCTTACTCCATGGAAACCAGGGAAATTTGCAATTTTTTAAACAGCTGCCGATGCCTGGCCCAATTCCGCATCTTTTAGAACCTTATTGATGTGGGTCAGTGATCAGTTGTACTTTTTACAGCAGACTGTATCTAGTACTTTGTGTTTTTTATGTACAAATGGTGTGCTTTTTCTACACGCAGATAAAGACATTGAGATTTTCTTCAACTTAGAAGTAAGACAATTGCTGGGTGAGTTAAATGGGTTGAGCCCAAAGATTTGACGTTTTCTGGGCTACCGAAGGGCACATAACTTATAGTCAAAAGTTGAATATAGTAATGACAAGTCGCGATGGTACATAGTACAGTGTAGCCAAATTCAATTAACAAAAAGACCAGGCAAAAATGCAAAAGTAGAAAAACTGTTCCAGTGCTGCTGGTAAGAGGCTAATCCGACGTATTTTGTGACGAGAAATCGAATGGTGCAAACCGCGTTGCTCTCCGACCAATACTTTTGGCTGTAGCCACAACTGAATGATCATTGATGTCATAGTCACGTGCCCAACAACGGCTCTTACTCCATGCAAACCAGGGAAATTTGCAATTTTTTAAACAGCTGCCGATGCCTTGCCCAATTCCGCATCTTTTGGCACCTTATTTATGTTTGTCAGTGTTTAAATGTAATTTTTGCAGCAGACTGTATCTAGTACCTTGTGTTTTTTATGTACGAATGGTGTGGTTTTTCTACACGTAGATAAAGACATTGAGATTGTCTTGGACTTAGAAGTAAGACAATTGCTGGGTGAGTTAAATGGGCTTAGCCCAAAGATTTGACGTCTTCTGGGCTACCGAAGGGCACATAACTTATAGTCAAAAGTTGAATATAGTTATGACCAGTCGCGATGGTACATAGTACAGTGTAGCCGATTTCAAAAAACAAAAAGACCAGGCAAAAATGCAAAAGTGGAAAAACTGTTCCAGTGCTGCTGGTAAGAGGCTAATCCGACGTATTTTGTGACGAGAAATCGAATGCTCCAAACCGCGATGCTGTCCGACCAATACTTTTTGCTGTAGCCACAATTGAATGATCATTGATGTCATTGTCACGTGCCCAGCAACGGCTCTTACTCCATGGAAACCTGGGAAATTTGCAATTTTTTAAACAGCTGCCGATGCCTGGCCCAATTCCGCATCTTTTAGAACCTTTTTGATGTGGGTCAGTGATCAGTTGTACTTTTTACAGCAGACTGTATCTAGTACTTAGTGTTTTTTATGTACAAATGGTGTGGTTTTTCTACACGTAGATAAAGACATTGAGATTGTCATGGACTTAGAAGTAAGACAAATGCTGGATGAGTTAAATGGGCTTAACCCAAAAATTTGACGTCTTCTGGGCTACAGAAGGGCACATAACTTATAGTCAAAAGTTGAATATAGTAATGACCAGTCGCGATTGTACATAGTACAGTGTAGCCGATTTCCTTTAACAAAAAGACCAGGCAAAAATGCAAAAGTGGAAAAACTGTTCCAGTGCTGCTGGTAAAAGGCTAATCCGACGTATTTTGTGACGAGAAATCGAATGGTGCAAACCGCGTTGCTCTCCGACCAATACTTTTGGCTGTAGCGACAATTGAATGATCATTGATGTCATAGTCACGTGCCCAGCAACGGCTCTTACTCCATGGAAACCAGGGAAATATGCAATTTTTTAACAGCTCCCGATGCCTGGCCCAATTCCGCATCTATTTGAACTCTATAGATGTGGTTCAGTGATCAGTTGTACTTTTTACAGCAGACTGTATCTAGTACATTGTGTTTTTTATGTAGGAATGGTTTGCTTTTTCTACACGTAGATAAAGACATTGAGATTGTCATGGACTTAGAAGTAAGACAAATGCTGGATGAGTTAAATGGGCTTAGCCCAAAGATTTGACGTCTTCTGGGCTACCCAAGGGCACATAACTTATAGTCAAAAGTTGAATATAGTAATGACCAGTCGCGATGGTACATAGTACAGTGTAGCCGATTTCAAATAACAAAAAGACCAGGCAAAAATGCAAAAGTGGAAAAACTGTTCCAGTGCTGCTGGTAAGAGGCTAATCCGACGTATTTTGTGACGAGAAATCGAATGCTGCAAACCGCAATGCTGTCCGACCAATACTTTTTGCTGTAGCCACAATTGAATGATCATTGATGTCATTGTCACGTGCCCAGCAACGGCTCTTACTCCATGGAAACCAGGGAAATTTGCAATTTTTTAAACAGCTGCCGATGCCTGGGCCAATTCCGCATCTTTTAGAACCTTATAGATGTAGGTCAGTGATCAATTGTACTTTTTACAGCAGACTGTATCTAGTACATTGTGTTTTTTATGTACGAATGATGTGGTTTTTCTACACGTAGATAAAGACATTGAGATTGTCTTGGACTTAAAAGTAAAACAATTGCTGGATGAGTTAAATGGGCTTAGCCCAAAGATTTGACGTCTTCTGGGCTACCGAAGGGCACATAACGTATAGTCAAAAGTTGAATATAGTAATGACCAGTCGCGATTGTACATAGTACAGTGTATCCGATTTCAAATTAACAAAAAGACCACGCAAAAATGCAAAAGTGGAAAAACTGTTCCAGTGCAGATGGTAGGAGGCTAATCCGACGTATTTTGTGACGAGAAATCGAATGCTGCAAACCGCGTTGCTCTCCGACCAATACTTTTGGCTGTAGCGACAATTCAATGATCATTGATGTCATAGTCACGTGCCCAACAACGGCTCTTACTCCATGGAAACCAGGGAAATTTGCAATTTTTTAAACAGCTGCCGATGCCTGGGCCAATTCCGCATCTTTTAGAACCTTATTGATGTGGGTCAGTGATCAGTTGTACTTTTTACAGCAGACTGTATCTAGTACCTTGTGTTTTTTATGTAATAATGGTGTGGTTTTTCTACACGTAGATAAAGACATTGAGATTGTCTTGGACTTAGAAGTAAGACAATTGCTGGGTGAGTTAAATGGGCTTAGCCCAAAGATTTGACGTCTTCTGGGCTACCGAAGGGCACATAACTTATAGTCAAAAGTTGAATATAGTAATGACCAGTCGCGATGGTACATAGTACAGTGTAGCCGATTTCAAATAACAAAAAGACCAGGCAAAAATGCAAAAGTGGAAAAACTCTTCCAGTGCTGCTGGTAAAAGGCTAATCCGACGTATTTTGTGACGAGAAATCGAATGCTGCAAACCGCGATGCTCTCCGACCAATACTTTTTGCTGTAGCCACAATTGAATGATCATTGATGTCATTGTCACGTGCCCAGCAACGGCTCTTACTCCATGGAAACCAGGGAAATTTGCAATTTTTTAAACAGCTGCCGATGCCTGGCCCAATTCCGCATCTTTTAGAACCTTATTGATGTGGGTCAGTGATCAGTTGTACTTTTTACAGCAGACTGTATCTAGTACTTTGTGTTTTTTATGTACAAATGGTGTGCTTTTTCTACACGTACATAAAGACATTGAGATTGTCTTGGACTTAGAAGTAAGACAAATGCTGGATGAGTTAAATGGGCTTAGCCCAAAAATTTGACGTCTTCTGGGCTACAGAAGGGCACATAACTTATAGTCAAAAGTTGAATATAGTAATGACCAGTCGCGATGGTACATAGTACAGTCTAGCCGATTTCCATTAACAAAAAGACCAGGCAAAAATGCAAAAGTGGAAAAACTGTTCCAGTGCTGCTGGTAAGAGGCTAATCCGACGTATTTTGTGACGAGAAATCGAATGGTGCAAACCGCGTTGCTCTCCGACCATTACTTTTGGCTGTAGCGACAATTGAATGATCATTGATGTCATAGTCACGTGCCCAGCAACGGCTCTTACTCCATGCAAACCAGGGAAATTTGCAATTTTTTAACAGCTGCCGATGCCTGGCCCAATTCCGCATCTATTAGAACCTCATAGATATGGTTCAGTGATCAGTTGTATCTTTTACAGCAGACTGTATCTAGTACATTGTGTTTTTTATGTACGAATGGTGTGGTTTTTCTACACGTAGATAAAGACATTGAGATTGTCTTGGACTTAAAAGTAAGACAATTGCTGGAAGAGTTAAATGGGCTTAGCCCAAAGATTTGACGTCTTCTGGGCTACCGAAGGGCACATAACGTATAGTTAAAAGTTGAATATAGTAACGACCAGTCGCGATTGTGCATAGTACAGTGTATCCGATTTCAATTAACAAAAAGACCAGGCAAAAATGCAAAAGTGGAAAAACTGTTCCAGTGCTGCTGGTAAGAGGCTAATCCGACGTATTTTGTCACGCGAAATCGAATGGTGCAAACCGCGTTGCTCTCCGACCAATACTTTTGGCTGTAGCCACAATTGAATGATCATTGATGTCATAGTCACGTGCCCAGCAACGGCTCTTACTCCATGGAAACCAGGGAAATTTGCAATTTTTTAAACAGCTGCCGATGCCTGGGCCAATTCCGCATCTATTAGAGCCTTATAGATGTGGTTCAGTGATCAGTTGTACTTTTTACAGCAGACTGTATTGAGTACCTTGTGTTTTTTATGTACGAATGGTGTGGTTTTTCTACACGTAGATAAAGACATTGAAATAGTCTTGGACTTAAAAGTAAGACAATTGCTGAGTGAGTTAAATGGGCTTAGCCCAAAGATTTGACGTCTTCTGGGCTACCGAAGGGCACATAACTTATAGTCAAAAGTTGAATATAGTAATGACCAGTCGCGATTGTACATAGTACAGTGTATCCGATTTCAAATTAACAAAAAGACCAGGCAAAAATGCAAAAGTGGAAAAACTGTTCTAGTGCTGCTGGTAGGAGGCTAATCCGACGTATTTTGTGACGAGAAATCGAATGGTGCAAACCGCGTTGCTCTCCGACCAATACTTTTGGCTGTAGCCACAATTGAATGATCATTGATGTCATAGTCACATGCCCAGCAACGGCTCTTACTCCATGGAAACCAGGGAAATTTGCAATTTTTTAAACAGCTGCCGATGCCTGGGCCAATTCCGCATCTTTTAGAACCTTATTGATGTGGGTCAGTGATCAGTTGTACTTTTTACAGCAGACTGTATCTAGTACCTTGTGTTTTTTATGTACAAATGGTGTGGTTTTTCTACACGTAGATAAAGACATTGAGATTGTCTTGGACTTAGAAGTAAGACAATTGCTGAGTGAGTTAAATGGGCTGAGCCCAAAGATTTGACGTCTTCTGGGCTACCCAAGGGCACATAACTTATAGTAAAAAGTTGAATATAGTAATGACCAGTCGCGATTGTACATAGTACAGCGTAGCCGATTTCAAATAACAAAAAGACCAGGCAAAAATGCAAAAGTGGAAAAACTGTTCCAGTGCTGCTGGTAAGAGGCTAATCCGACGTATTTTGTGACGAGAAATCGAATGCTGCAAACCGCAATGCTGTCCGACCAATACTTTTTGCTGTAGCCACAATTGAATGATCATTGATGTCATTGTCACGTGCCCAGCAACGGCTCTTACTCCATGGAAACCAGGGAAATTTGCAATTTTTTAAACAGCTGCCGATGCCTGGGCCAATTCCGCATCTTTTAGAACCTTATAGATGTAGGTCAGTGATCAGTTGTACTTTTTACAGCAGACTGTATCTAGTACATTGTGTTTTTTATGTACGAATGGTGTGGTTTTTCTACACGTAGATAAAGACATTGAGATTGTCTTGGACTTAAAAGTAAAACAATTGCTGGATGAGTTAAATGGGCTTAGCCCAAAGATTTCACGTCTTCTGGGCTACCGAAGGGCACATAACTTATAGTCAAAAGTTGAATATAGTAATGACCAGTCGCGATGGTACATAGTACAGTGTAGCCGATTTCCATTAACAAAAAGACCAGGCAAAAATGCAAAAGTGGAAAAACTGTTCCAGTGCTGCTGGTAAGAGGCTAATCCGACGTATTTTGTGACGAGAAATCGAATGGTGCAAACCGCGTTGCTCTCCGACCAATACTTTTGGCTGTAGCCACAATTGAATGATCATTCATGTCATAGTCACATGCCCAGCAACGGCTCTTACTCCATGGAAACCAGGGAAATTTGCAATTTTTTAAACAGCTGCCGATGCCTGGGCCAATTCCGCATCTTTTAGAACCTTATTGATGTGGGTCAGTGATCAGTTGTACTTTTTACAGCAGACTGTATCTAGTACCTTGTGTTTTTTATGTACAAATGGTGTGGTTTTTCTACACGTAGATAAAGACATTGAGATTGTCTTGGACTTAGAAGTAAGACAATTGCTGAGTGAGTTAAATGGGCTTAGCCCAAAGATTTGACGTCTTCTGGGCTACCCAAGGGCACATAACTTATAGTAAAAAGTTGAATATAGTAATGACCAGTCGCGATGGTACATAGTACAGTGTAGCCAATTTCAAATAACAAAAAGACCAGGCAAAAATGCAAAAGTGGAAAAACTGTTCCAGTGCTGCTGGTAAGAGGCTAAACCGACGTATTTTGTGACGAGAAATCGAATGCTGCAAACCGCAATGCTGTCCGACCAATACTTTTTCCTGTAGCCACAATTGAATGATCATTGATGTCATTGTCACGTGCCCAGCAACGGCTCTTACTCCATGGAAACCAGGGAAATTTGCAATTTTTTAAACAGCTGCCGATGCCTGGGCCAATTCCGCATCTTTTAGAACCTTATAGATGTAGGTCAGTGATCAGTTGTACTTTTTACAGCAGACTGTATCTAGTACATTGTGTTTTTTATGTACGAATGGTGTGGTTTTTCTACACGTAGATAAAGACATTGAGATTGTCTTGGACTTAAAAGTAAAACAATTGCTGGATGAGTTAAATGGGCTTAGCCCAAAGATTTGACGTCTTCTGGGCTACCGAAGGGCACATAACTTATAGTCAAAAGTTGAATATAGTAATGACCAGTCGCGATGGTACATAGTACAGTGTAGCCGATTTCAATTAACAAAAAGACCAGGCAAAAATGCAAAAGTGGAAAAACTGTTCCAGTGCTGCTGGTAAGAGGCTAATCCGACGTATTTTGTGACGAGAAATCGAATGGTGCAAACCGCGTTGCTCTCCGACCAATACTTTTGGCTGTAGCCACAATTGAATGATCATTGATGTCATAGTCACGTGCCCAGCAACGGCTCTTATTCCATGGAAACCAGGGAAATTTGCAATTTTTTAGACAGCTGCCGATGCCTGGCCCAATTCCGCATCTTTTGGCACCTTATTTATGTTTGTCAGTGTTTAAGTGTACTTTTTACAGCAGACTGTATCTAGTACCTTGTGTTTTTTATGTACGAATGGTGTGGTTTTTCTACACGTAGATAAAGACATTGAGATTGTCATGGACTTAGAAGTAAGACAATTGCTGAGTGAGTTAAATGGGCTTAGCCCAAAGATTTGACGTCTTCTGGGCTACCGAAGGGCACATAATTTATAGTCAAAAGTTGAATATAGTAATGACCAGTCGCGATTGTACATAGTACAGTGTAGCCGATTTCAAATTAACAAAAAGACCAGGCACAAATGCAAAAGTGGAAAAACTGTTCCAGTGCTGACTTTAGTAGGCTAATCCGACGTATTTTGTGACGAGAAATCGAATGGTGCAAACCGCGTTGCTCTCCGACCAATACGTTTGGTTGTAGCCACAATTGAATGATCATTGATGTCATAGTCACGTGCCCAGCAACGGCTCTTACTCCATGGAAACCAGGGAAATTTGCAATTTTTTAACAGCTGCCGATGCCTGGCCCAATTCCGCATCTATTAGAACCTTATAGAAGTGTTTCAGTGATTAGTTGTACTTTTTACAGCAGACTGTATCTAGTACATTGTGTTTTTTATGTACAAATGGTGTGGTTTTTCTACACGTAGATAAAGACATTGAGATTTTCTTGGACTTAGAAGTAAGACAATTGCTGAGTGAGTTAAATGGGCTTAGCCCAAAGATTTGACGTCTTCTGGGCTACAGAAGGGCACATAACTTATAGTCAAAAGTTGAATATAGTAATGACCAGTCGCGATTGTGCATAGTACAGTGTATCCCACTTCAAATTAACAAAAAGACCAGGCAAAAATGCAAAAGTGGAAAAACTGTTCCAGTGCTGATGGTAGGAGGCTAATCCGACGTATTTTGTGACGAAAAATCGAATGGTGCAAACCGCGTTGCTCTCCGACCAATACTTTTGGCTGTAGCCACAATTGAATGATCATTGATGTCATAGTCACGTGCCCAGCAACGGCTCTTACTCCATGGAAACCAGGGAAATTTGCAATTTTTTAAACAGCTGCCGATGCCTGGCCCAATTCCGCATCTTTTGGCACCTTATTTATGTTTGTCAGTGTTTAAGTGTACTTTTTACAGCAGACTGTATCTAGTACTTTGTGTTTTTTATGTACGAATGGTGTGGTTTTTCTACACGTAGATAAAGACATTGAGATTGTCTTGGACTTAGAAGTAAGACAATTGCTGGGTGAGTTAAATGGGCTTAGCCCAAAGATTTGACGTCTTCTGGGCTACAGAAGGGCACATAACTTATAGTCAAAAGTTGAATATAGTAATGACCAGTCGCGATTGTACATAGTACAGTGTATCCGATTTCAAATTAACAAAAAGACCAGGCAAAAATGCAAAAGTGGAAAAACTGTTCCAGTGCTGATTTTAGGAGGCTAATCCGACGTATTTTGTGACGAGAAATCGAATGGTGGAAACCGCGTTGCTCTCCGACCAATACTTTTGGTTGTAGCCACAATTGAATGATCATTGATGTCATAGTCACGTGCCCAACAACGGCTCTTACTCCATGGAAACCAAGGAAATTTGCAATTTTTTAACAGCTGCCGATGCCTGGCCCAATTCCGCATCTATTAGACCCTTATAGAAGTGTTTCAGTGATTAGTTGTACTTTTTACAGCAGACTGTATCTAGTACATTGTGTTTTTTATGTAATAATGGTGTGGTTTTTCTACACGTAGATAAAGACATTGAGATTGTCTTGGACTTAGAATTAAGACAATTGCTGAGTGAGTTAAATGGGCTTAGCCCAAAGATTTGACGTCTTCTGGGCTACCGAAGGCACATAACTTATAGTCAAAAGTTGAATATAGTAATGACCAGTCGCGATTGTACATAGTACAGTGTATCCGATTTCAAATTAACAAAAAGACCAGGCAAAAATGCAAAAGTGGAAAAACTGATCCAGTGCTGATGGTAGTAGGCTAATCCGACGTATTATGTGACGAAAAATCGAATGGTGCAAACCGCGTTGCTCTCCGACCATTACTTTTGCCTGTAGCCACAATTGAATTATCATTGATGTCATTGTCACGTGCCCAGCAACGGCTCTTACTCCATGGAAACCAGGGAAATTTGCAATTTTTTAAACAGCTGCCGATGCCTGGGCCAATTCCGCATCTTTTAGAACCTTGTTGATGTAGGTCAGTGATCAGTTGTACTTTTTACAGCAGACTGTATCTAGTACATTGTGTTTTTCATGTACGAATGGTGTGGTTTTTCTACACGTAGATAAAGACATTGAGATTGTCTTGGACTTAAAAGTAAGACAATTGCTGGATGAGTTAAATGGGCTTAGCCCAAAGATTTGACGTCTTCTGGGCTACCGAAGGGCACATAACTTATAGTTAAAAGTTGAATATAGTAACGACCAGTCGCGATTGTGCATAGTACAGTGTATCCGATTTCAATTAACAAAAAGACCAGGCAAAAATGCAAAAGTGGAAAAACTGTTCCAGTGCTGCTGGTAAGAGGCTAATCCGACGTATTTTGTCACGAGAAATCGAATGGTGCAAACCGCGTTGCTCTCCGACCATTACTTTTGGCTGTAGCGACAATTGAATGATCATTGATGTCATAGTCACGTGCCCAGCAAAGGCTCTTACTCCATGGAAACCAGGGAAATTTGCAAATTTTTAAACAGCTGCCGATGCCTGGGACAATTCCGCATTTTTTAGAACCTTATTGATGTGGTTCAGTGATCAGTTGTACTTTTTACAGCAGACTGTATCTAGTACCTTGTGTTTTTTATGTACAAATGGTGTGGTTTTTCTACACGTAGATAAAGACATTGAGATTGTCTTGGACTTAGAAGTAAGACAATTGCTGGGTGAGTTAAATGGGCTTAGCCCAAAGATTTGACGTTTTCTGGGCTACACAAGGCGCATAACTTATAGTCAAAAGTTGAATATAGTAATGACCAGTCGCGATGTTACATAGTACAGTGTATCCGATCTCAAATTAACAAAAAGACCAGGCAAAATGCAAAAGTGAAAAAACTGTTCCAGTGCTGATGGTAAGAGGCTAATCCGACGTATTTTGTGACGAAAAATCGAATGGTGCAAACCGCGTTGCTCTCCGATCATTACTTTTGACTGTAGCCACAATTGAATGATCATTGATGTCATAGTCACGTGCCCAGCAACGGCTCTTACTCCATGGAAACCAGGGAAATTTGCAATTTTTTAAACAGCTGCCGATGCCTGGGCCAATTCCGCATCTTTTAGAACCTTATTGATGTAGGTCAGTGATCAGTTGTACTTTTTACAGCAGACTGTATCTAGTACCTTGTGTTTTTTATGTACAAATGGTGTGGTTTTTCTACACGTAGATAAAGACATTGAGATTGTCTTGGACTTAGAAGTAAGACAATTGCTGGGTGAGTTAAATGGGCTTAACCCAATGATTTGACGTCTTCTGGGCTACCGAAGGGCACATAACTTATAGTCAAAAGTTGAATATAGTAATTACCAGTCGCGATTGTACATAGTACAGTGTAGCCGATTTCAAATAACAAAAAGACCAGGCAAAAATGCAAAAGTGGAAAAACTGTTCCAGTGCTGCTGGTAAGAGGCTAATCCGACGTATTTTGTGACGAGAAATCGAATGGTGCAAACCGCGTTGCTCTCCGACCAATACTTTTGGCTGTAGCGACAATTGAATGATTATTGATGACAAAATCACGTGCCTAGCAACTGCTATTACTCCATGGAAACCAGGGAAATATGCAATTTTTTAACAGCTGCCGATCCCTGGCCCAATTCCGCATCTATTGGAACCTTATAGATGTGGTTCAGTGATCAGTTGTACTTTTTACAGCAGACTGTATCTAGTACTTTGTGTTTTTTATGTACGAATGGTGTGGTTTTTCTACACGTAGATAAAGACATTGAGATTGTCTTGGACTTCAAAGTAAGACAATTGCTGGGTGAGTTAAATGGACTTAGCCCAAAGATTTGACGTCTTCTGGGCTACCGAAGGGCACATAACGTACAGTTAAAAGTTGAATATGGTAACGACCAGTTGCGATTGTGAATAGTACAGTGTATCCGATTTCAATTAACAGAAAGACCAGGCAAAAATGCAAAAGTGGAAAAACTGTTCCAGTGCTGCTGGTAAGAGGCTAATCCGACGTATTTTGTGACGAGAAATCGAATGGTGCAAACCGCGTTGCTCTCCGACCAATACTTTTGGCTGTAGCCACAATTGAATGATCATTGATGTCATAGTCACGTGCCCAGCAACGGCTCTTACTCCATGGAAACCAGGGAAATTTGCAATTTTTTAGACAGCTGCCGATGCCTGGCCCAATTCCGCATCTATTAGACCCTTATAGAAGTGTTTCAGTGATTAGTTGTACTTTTTACAGCAGACTGTATCTAGTACATTGTGTTTTTTATGTACGAATGGTGTGGTTTTTCTACACGTAGATAAAGACATTGAGATTGTCTTGGACTTAGAATTAAGACAATTGCTGAGTGAGTTAAATGGGCTTAGCCCAAAGATTTGACGTCTTCTGGGCTACCGAAGGCACATAACTTATAGTCAAAAGTTGAATATAGTAATGACCAGTCGCGATTGTACATAGTACAGTGTATCCGATTTCAAATTAACAAAAAGACCAGGCAAAAATGCAAAAGTGGAAAAACTGATCCAGTGCTGATGGTAGTAGGCTAATCCGACGTATTATGTGACGAAAAATCGAATGGTGCAAACCGCGTTGCTCTCCAACCATTATTTTTGGCTGTAGCCACAACTGAATTATCATTGATGTCATAGTCACGTGCCCAGCAACGGCTCTTACTCCATGGAAACCAGGGAAATTTGCAATTTTTTAAACAGCTGCCGATGCCTGGGCCAATTCCGCATCTTTTAGAACCTTGTTGATGTAGTTCAGTGATCAGTTGTACTTTTTACAGCAGACTGTATCTAGTACATTGTGTTTTTCATGTACGAATGGTGTGGTTTTTCTACACGTAGATAAAGACATTGAGATTGTCTTGGACTTAAAAGTAAGACAATTGCTGGATGAGTTAAATGGGCTTAGCCCAAAGATTTGACGTCTTCTGGGCTACCGAAGGGCACATAACGTATAGTTAAAAGTTGAATATAGTAATGACCAGTCGCGATTGTGCATAGTACAGTGTATCCGATTTCAATTAACAAAAACACCAGGCAAAAATGCAAAAGTGGAAAAACTGTTCCAGTGCTGCTGGTAAGAGGCTAATCCGACGTATTTTGTGACGAGAAATCGAATGGTGCAAACCGCGTTGCTCTCCGACCAATACTTTTGGCTGTAGCGACAATTGAATGATCATTGATGTCATAGTCACGTGCCCAGCAACGGCTCTTACTCCATGGAAACCAGGGAAATTTGCAAATTTTTAAACAGCTGCCGATGCCTGGGACAATTCCGCATTTTTTAGAACCTTATTGATGTGGTTCAGTGATCAGTTGTACTTTTTACAGCAGACTGTATCTAGTACCTTGTGTTTTTTATGTACAAATGGTGTGGTTTTTCTACACGTAGATAAAGACATTGAGATTGTCTTGGACTTAGAAGTAAGACAATTGCTGGGTGAGTTAAATGGGCTTAGCCCAAAGATTTGACGTTTTCTGGGCTACACAAGGCGCATAACTTATAGTCAAAAGTTGAATATAGTAATGACCAGTCGCGATTGTACATAGTACAGTGTATCCGATTTCAAATTAACAAAAAGACCAGGCAAAATGCAAAAGTGAAAAAACTGTTCCAGTGCTGATGGTAGGAGGCTAATCCGACGTATTTTGTGACGAAAAATCGAATGGTGCAAACCGCGTTGCTCTCCGATCATTACTTTTGACTGTAGCCACAATTGAATGATCATTGATGTCATAGTCACGTGCCCAGCAACGGCTCTTACTCCATGGAAACCAGGGAAATTTGCAATTTTTTCAACAGCTGCCGATGCCTGGGCCAATTCCGCATCTTTTAGAACCTTATTGATGTAGGTCAGTGATCAGTTGTACTTTTTACAGCAGACTGTATCTAGTACCTTGTGTTTTTTATGTACAAATGGTGTGGTTTTTCTACACGTAGATAAAGACATTGAGATTGTCTTGGACTTAGAAGTAAGACAATTGCTGGGTGAGTTAAATGGGCTTAGCCCAATGATTTGACGTCTTCTGGGCTACCGAAGGGCACATAACTTATAGTCAAAAGTTGAATATAGTAATTACCAGTCGCGATTGTACATAGTACAGTGTAGCCGATTTCAAATAACAAAAAGACCAGGCAAAAATGCAAAAGTGGAAAAACTGTTCCAGTGCTGCTGGTAAGAGGCTAATCCGACGTATTTTGTGACGAGAAATCGAATGGTGCAAACCGCGTTGCTCTCCGACCAATACTTTTGGCTGTAGCCACAATTGAATGATCATTGATGTCATAGTCACGTGCCTAGCAACGGCTCTTACTCCATGGAAACCAGGGAAATATGCAATTTTTAACAGCTGCCGATGCCTGGCCCAATTCCGCATCTATTGGAACCTTTTAGATGTGGTTCAGTGATCAGTTGTACTTTTTACAGCAGACTGTATCTAGTATTTTGTGTTTTTTATGTACGAATGGTGTGGTTTTTCTACACGTAGATAAAGACATTGAGATTGTCTTGGACTTCAAAGTAAGACAATTGCTGGATGAGTTAAATGGGCTTAGCCTAAAGATTTGACGTCTTCTGGGCTACCGAAGGGCACATAACGTACAGTTAAATGTTGAATATGGTAACGACCAGTCGCGATTGTACATAGTACAGTGTAGCCGATTTCAAATTAACAAAAAGACCAGGCAAAAATGCAAAAGTTGAAAAACTGTTCCAGTGCTGATGGTAGGAGGCTAATCCGACGTATTTTGTGACGAAAAATCGAATGGTGCAAACCGCGTTGCTCTCCGACCATTACTTTTGGCTGTAGCGACAATTGAATGATCATTGATGTCATAGTCACGTGCCCAGCAACGGCTCTTACTCCATGGAAACCAGGGAAATTTGCCATTTTTTAAACAGCTGCCGATGCCTGGCCCAATTCCGCATCTTTTAGAACCTTATTGATGTGGGTCAGTGTTCAATTGTACTTTTTACAGCAGACTGTATCTAGTACTTTGTGTTTTTTATGTACAAATAGTGTGGTTTTTCTACACGTAGATAAAGATATTGAGATTGTCATGGACTTAGAAGTAAGACAAATGCTGGATGAGTTAAATGGGCTTAGCCCAAAAATTTGACGTCTTCTGGGCTACAGAAGGGCACAAAACTTATAGTCAAAAGTTGAATATAATAATGACCAGTCGCGATGGTACATAGTACAGTGTAGCCGAATTCAATTAACAAAAAGACCAGGCAAAAATGCAAATGTGGAAAAACAGTTCCAGTGCTGCTGGTAAACGGCTAACCCGACGTATTTTGTGACGAGAAATCGAATGGTGCAAACCGCGTTGCTCTCCGACCATTACTTTTGGCTGTAGACACAATTGAATGATCATTGATGTCATAGTCACGTGCCCAGCAACGGCTCTTACTCCATGGAAACCAGGGAAATTTGCAATTTTTTAACAGCTGCCGATGCCTGGCCCAATTCCGCATCTATTTGAACTCTATAGATGTGGGTCAGTGATCAGTTGTACTTTTTACAGCAGACTCTATCTAGTACATTGTGTTTTTTATGTACGAATGGTTTGCTTTTTCTACACGTAGATAAAGACATTGAGATTGTCATGGACTTAGAAGTAAGACAAATGCTGGATGAGTTAAATGGGCTCAGCCCAAAGATTTGACGTCTTCTGAGGTACCGAAGGGCACATAACTTATAGTCAAAAGTTGAATATAGTAATGACCAGTCGCGATTGTACATAGTACAGTGTAGCCGATTTCCATTAACAAAAAGACCAGGCAAAAATGCAAAAGTGGAAAAACTGTTCCAGTGCTGCTGGTAAACGGCTAATCCGGCGTAATTTGTGACGAGAAATCGAATGGTGCAAACCGCGTTGCACTCCGACCATTACTTTTGGCTGTAGCTACAATTGAATGATCATTGATGTTTTACTCACGTGCCCAGCAACGGCTCTTACTCCATGGAAACCAGGGAAATTTGCCATTTTTTAAACAGCTGCCGATGCCTGGCCCAATTCCGCATCTTTTGGCACCTTATTTATGTGGGTCAGTGTTTAAGTGTACTTTTTACAGCAGACTGTAACTGGTACTTTGTGTTTTTTTATGTACGAATGGTGTGGTTTTTCTACACGTAGATAAAGACATTGAGATTGTCTTGGACTTAGAAGTAAGACAATTGCTGGGTGAGTTAAATGGGCTTAGCCCAAAGATTTGACGTCTTCTGGGCTACCGAAGGGCACATAACGTATAGTTAAAAGTTGAATATAGTAACGACCAGTCGCGATTGTGCATAGTACAGTGTATCCGATTTCAATTAACAAAAAGACCAGGCAAAAATGCAAAAGTGAAAAAACTGATCCAGTGCTGCTGGTAAGAGGCTAATACGACGTAATTTGTGACGAGAAATCGAATGGTGCAAACCGCGTTGCTCTCCGACCATTACTTTTGGCTGTAGCGACAATTGAATGATCATTGATGTCATTGTCACGTGCCCAGCAACGGCTCTTACTCCATGGAAACCAGGGAAATTTGCAATTTTTTAAACAGCTGCCGATGCCTGGGCCAATTCCGCATCTTTTAGAATCTTATTGATGTGGTTCAGTGATCAGTTGTACTTTTTACAGCAGACTGTATCTAGTACCTTGTGTTTTTTATGTACAAATGGTGTGGTTTTTCTACACGTAGATAAAGACATTGAGATTGTCTTGGACTTAAAAGTAAGACAATTGCTGGATGAGTTAAATGGGCTTTGCCCAAAGATTTGACGTCTTCTGAGGTACCGAAGGGCACATAACTTATAGTCAAAAGTTGAATATAGTAATGACCATTCGCGATTGTACATAGTACAGTGTATCCGATTTCAAATTAACAAAAAGACCAGGGAAAAATGCAAAAGTGGAAAAACTGATCCAGTGCTGCTGGTAAGAGGCTAATCCGACGTATTTTGTGACGAGAAATCGAATGGTGCAAACCGCGTTGCTCTCCGACCAACACTTTTGGTTGTAGCCACAATTGAATGATCATTGATGTCATAGTCACGTGCCCAGCAACGGCTCTTACTCCATGGAAACCAGGGAAATTTGCAATTTTTTAACAGCTGCCGATACTTGGCCCAATTCCGCATCTATTAGAACCTTATAGAAGTGTTTCAGTGATTAGTTGTACTTTTTACAGCAGACTGTATCTAGTACATTGTGTTTTTTATGTACGAATGGTGTGGTTTTTCTACACGTAGATAAAGACATTGAGATTGTCATGGACTTAGAAGTAAGACAATTGCTGAGTGAGTTAAATGGGCTTAGCCCAAAGATTTGACGTCTTCTGGGCTACCGAAGGGCACATAACTTATAGTCAAAAGTTGAATATAGTAATGACCAGTCGCGATGGTACATAGTACAGTGTAGCCGATTTCCATTAACAAAAAGACCAGGCAAAAATGCAAAAGTGGAAAAACTGTTCCAGTGCTGCTGGTAAGAGGCTAATCCGGCGTAATTTGTGACGAGAAATCGAATGGTGCAAACCGCGTTGCTCTCCGACCATTACTTTTGGCTGTAGCGACAATTGAATGATCATTGATGTCATTGTCACGTGCCCAGCAACGGCTCTTACTCCATGGAAACCAGGGAAATTTGCAATTTTTTAAACAGCTGCCGATGCCTGGGCCAATTCCGCATCTTTTAGAACCTTACTGATGTGGTTCAGTGATCAGTTGTACTTTTTACAGCAGACTGTATCTAGTACCGTGTGTTTTTTATGTACAAATGGTGTGGTTTTTCTACACGTAGATAAAGACATTGAGATTGTCTTGGACTTAGAAGTAAGACAATTGCTGGATGAGTTAAATGGGCTTTGCCCAAAGATTTGACGTCTTCTGGGCTACCAAAGGGCACATAACTTATAGTCAAAAGTTGAACATAGTAATGACCAGTCGCGATTGTACATAGTACAGTGTATCCGATTTCAAATTAACAAAAAGACCAGGGAAAAATGCAAAAGTATAAAAACTGATCCAGTGCTGCTGGTAAGAGGCTAATACGACGTATTTTGTGACGAGAAATCGAATGGTGCAAACCGCGTTGCTCTCCGACCATTACTTTTGGCTGTAGCGACAATTGATTGATCATTGATGTCATTGTCACGTGCCCAGCAACGGCTCTTACTCCATGGAAACCAGGGAAATTTGCAATTTTTTAAACAGCTGCCGATGCCTGGGCCAATTCCGCATCTTTTAGAACCTTATTGATGTGGGTCAGTGTTTAAGTGTACTTTTTACAGCAGACTGTATCTAGTACTTTGTGTTTTTTATGTACGAATGGTGTGGTTTTTCTACACGTAGATAAAGACATTGAGATTGTCTTGGACTTAGAAGTAAGACAATTGCTGGGTGAGTTAAATGGGCTTAGCCCAAAGATTTGACGTCTTCTGGGCTACCGAAGGGCACATAACGTATAGTTAAAAGTTGAATATAGGAACGACCAGTCGCGATTGTGCATAGTACAGTGTATCCGATTTCCATTAACAAAAAGACCAGGCAAAAATGCAAAAGTGGAAAAACTGTTCCAGTGCTGCTGGTAAGAGGCTAATCCGGCGTAATTTGTGACGAGAAATCGAATGGTGCAAACCGCGTTGCTCTCCGACCAATACTTTTGACTGTAGCCACAATTGAATGATCATTGATGTCATAGTCACGTGCCCAACAACGGCTCTTACTCCATGGAAACCAGGGAAATTTGCAATTTTTTAAACAGCTGCCGATGCCTGGCCCAATTCCGCATCTTTTGGCACCTTATTTATGTGGGTCAGTGTTTAAGTGTACTTTTTACAGCAGACTGTATCTATTACTTTGTGTTTTTTATGTACGAATGGTGTGGTTTTTCTACACGTAGATAAAGACATTGAGATTGTCTTGGACTTAGAAGTAAGACAATTGCTGGGTGAGTTAAATGGGCTTAGCCCAAAGATTTGACGTCTTCTGGGCTACCGAAGGGCACATAACGTATAGTTAAAAGTTGAATATAGTAACGACCAGTCGCGATTGTGCATAGTACAGTGTATCCGATTTCAATTAACAAAAAGACCAGGCAAAAATGCAAAAGTGGAAAAACTGATCCAGTGCTGCTGGTAAAAGGCTAATCCGACGTATTTTGTGACGAGAAATCGAATGGTGCAAACCGCGTTGCTCTCCGACCATTACTTTTGGCTGTAGCGACAATTGAATGATCATTGATGTCATTGTCACGTGCCCAGCAACGGCTCTTACTCCATGGAAACCAGGGAAATTTGCCATTTTTTAAACAGCTGCCGATGCCTGGCCCAATTCCGCATCTTTTAGAACCTTACTGATGTGGTTCAGTGATCAGTTGTACTTTTTACAGCAGACTGTATCTAGTACCTTGTGTTTTTTATGTACAAATGGTGTGGTTTTTCTACACGTAGATAAAGACATTGAGATTGTCTTGGACTTAGAAGTAAGACAATTGCTGGATGAGTTAAATGGGCTTTGCCCAAAGATTTGACGTCTTCTGGGCTACCAAAGGGCACATAACTTATAGTCAAAAGTTGAACATAGTAATGACCATTCGCGATTGTACATAGTACAGTGTATCCGATTTCAAATTAACAAAAAGACCAGGGAAAAATGCAAAAGTATAAAAACTGATCCAGTGCTGCTGGTAAGAGGCTAATACGACGTATTTTGTGACGAGAAATCGAATGGTGCAAACCGCGTTGCTCTCCGACCATTACTTTTGGCTGTAGCGACAATTGAATGATCATTGATGTCATTGTCACGTGCCCAGCAACGGCTCTTACTCCATGGAAACCAGGGAAATTTGCAATTTTTTAAACAGCTGCCGATGCCTGGCCCAATTCCGCATCTTTTGGCACCTTATTTATGTGGGTCAGTGTTTAAGTGTACTTTTTACAGCAGACTGTATCTAGTACTTTGTGTTTTTTATGTACGAATGGTGTGGTTTTTCTACACGTAGATAAAGACATTGAGATTGTCTTGGACTTAGAAGTAAGACAATTGCTGGGTGAGTTAAATGGGCTTAGCCCAAAGATTTGACGTCTTCTGGGCTACCGAAGGGCACATAACGTATAGTTAAAAGTTGAATATAGTAACGACCAGTCGCGATTGTGCATAGTACAGTGTATCCGATTTCAATTAACAAAAAGACCAGGCAAAAATGCAAAAGTGGAAAAACTGATCCAGTGCTGCTGGTAATAGGCTAATCCGACGTATTTTGTGACGAGAAATCGAATGGTGCAAACCGCGTTGCTCTCCGACCATTACTTTTGGCTGTAGCGACAATTGAATGATCATTGATGTCATTGTCACGTGCCCAGCAACGGCTCTTACTCCATGGAAACCAGGGAAATTTGCCATTTTTTAAACAGCTGCCGATGCCTGGCCCAATTCCGCATCTTTTAGAACCTTACTGATGTGGTTCAGTGATCAGTTGTACTTTTTACAGCAGACTGTATCTAGTACCTTGTGTTTTTTATGTACAAATGGTGTGGTTTTTCTACACGTAGATAAAGACATTGAGATTGTCTTGGACTTAGAAGTAAGACAATTGCTGGATGAGTTAAATGGGCTTTGCCCAAAGATTTGACGTCTTCTGGGCTACCAAAGGGCACATAACTTATAGTCAAAAGTTGAACATAGTAATGACCATTCGCGATTGTACATAGTACAGTGTATCCGATTTCAAATTAACAAAAAGACCAGGGAAAAATGCAAAAGTATAAAAACTGATCCAGTGCTGCTGGTAAGAGGCTAATACGACGTATTTTGTGACGAGAAATCGAATGGTGCAAACCGCGTTGCTCTCCGACCATTACTTTTGGCTGTAGCGACAATTGAATGATCATTGATGTCATTGTCACGTGCCCAGCAACGGCTCTTACTCCATGGAAACCAGGGAAATTTGCAATTTTTTAAACAGCTGCCGATGCCTGGGCCAATTCCGCATCTTTTAGAACCTTATTGATGTGGGTCAGTGTTTAAGTGTACTTTTTACAGCAGACTGTATCTAGTACTTTGTGTTTTTTATGTACAAATGGTGTGGTTTTTCTACACGTAGATAAAGACATTGAGATTGTCTTGGACTTAGAAGTAAGACAATTGCTGGGTGAGTTAAATGGGCTTAGCCCAAAGATTTGACGTCTTCTGGGCTACCGAAGGGCACATAACGTATAGTTAAAAGTTGAATATAGTAACGACCAATCGCGATTGTGCATAGTACAGTGTATCCGATTTCAATTAACAAAAAGACCAGGCACAAATGCAAAAGTGGAAAAACTGATCCAGTGCTGCTGGTAAGAGGCTACTCCGACGTATTTTGTGACGAGAAATCGAATGGTGCAAACCGCGTTGCTCTCCGACCAATACTTTTGGCTGTAGCCACAGTTGAATGATCATTGATGTCATAGTCACGTGCCCAGCAACGGCTATTACTCCATGGAAACCAGGGAAATTTGCAATTTTTTAACAGCTGCCGATGCCTGGCCCAATTCCGCATCTATTAGAACCTTATAGAAGTGTTTCAGTGATTAGTTGTACTTTTTACAGCAGACTGTATCTAGTACATTGTGTTTTTTATGTACGAATGGTGTGGTTTTTCTACACGTAGATAAAGACATTGAGATTGTCTTGGACTTAGAAGTAAGACAATTGCTGAGTGAGTTAAATGGGCTTTGCCCAAAGATTTGACGTCTTCTGGGCTACCGAAGGGCACATAACTTATAGTCAAAAGTTGAATATAGTAATGACCAGTCGCGATGGTACATAGTACAGTGTAGCCGAATTAAATTAACAAAAAGACCAGGCAAAAATGCAAAAGTAGAAAAAATGTTCCAGTGCTGCTGGTAAGAGGCTAATCCGACGTATTTTGTGACGAGAAATCGAATGGTGCAAACCGCGTTGCACTCCGACCATTACTTTTGGCTGTAGCTACAATTGAATGATCATTGATGTTTTAGTCACGTGCCCAGCAACGGCTCTTACTCCATGGAAACCAGGGAAATTTGCAATTTTTTAAACAGCTGCCGATGCCTGGGCCAATTCCGCATCTTTTAGAACCTTATTGATGTGGTTCAGTGATCAGTTGTACTTTTTACAGCAGACTGTATCTAGTACCTTGTGTTTTTTATGTACAGATGGTGTGGTTTTTCTACACGTAGATAAAGACATTGAGATCGTCTTGGACTTAGAAGTAAGACAATTGCTGGATGAGTTAAATGGGCTTTGCCCAAAGATTTGACGTCTTCTGGGCTACCGAAGGGCACATAACTTATAGTCAAAAGTTGAATATAGTAATGACCAGTCGCGATTGTACATAGTACAGTGTATCCGATTTCAAATTAACAAAAAGACCAGGCAAAAATGCAAAAGTGGAAAAACTGTTCCAGTGCTGATGGTAGGAGGCTAATCCGACGTATTTTGTGACGAAAAATCCAATGGTGTAAACCGCGTTGCTCTCCGACCAACACTTTTGGTTGTAGCCACAATTGAATGATCATTTATGTCATAGTCACGTGCCCAGCAACGCCTCCTACTCCATGGAAACCAGGGAAATTTGCAATTTTTTAAACAGCTGCCGATGCCTGGGCCAATTCCGCATCTTTTAGCACCTTATTGATGTGGTTCAGTCATCAGTTGTACTTTTTACAGCAGACTGTATCTAGTACATTGTGTTTTTTATGTACGAATGGTGTGGTTTTTCTACACGTAGATAAAGACATTGAGATTGTCATGGACTTAGAAGTAAGACAAATGCTGGATGAGTTAAATGGGCTCAGCCCAAAGATTTGACGTCTTCTGAGGTACCGAAGGGCACATAACTTATAGTCAAAAGTTGAATATAGTAATGACCAGTCGCGATGGTACATAGTACAGTGTAGCCGATTTCCATTAACAAAAAGACCAGGCAAAAATGCAAAAGTGGAAAAACTGTTCCAGTGCTGCTGGTAAGAGGCTAATCCGGCGTAATTTGTGACGAGAAATCGAATGGTGCAAACCGCGTTGCTCTCCGACCAATACTTTTGACTGTAGCCACAATTGAATGATCATTGATGTCATAGTCACGTGCCCAACAACGGCTCTTACTCCATGGAAACCAGGGAAATTTGCAATTTTTTAAACAGCTGCCGATGCCTGGCCCAATTCCGCATCTTTTGGCACCTTATTTATGTGGGTCAGTGTTTAAGTGTACTTTTTACAGCAGACTGTATCTAGTACTTTGTGTTTTTTATGTACGAATGGTGTGGTTTTTCTACACGTAGATAAAGACATTGAGATTGTCTTGGACTTAGAAGTAAGACAATTGCTGGGTGAGTTAAATGGGCTTAGCCCAAAGATTTGACGTCTTCTGGGCTACCGAAGGGCACATAACGTATAGTTAAAAGTTGAATATAGTAACGACCAGTCGCGATTGTGCATAGTACAGTGTATCCGATTTCAATTAACAAAAAGACCAGGCAAAAATGCAAAAGTGGAAAAACTGATCCACTGCTGCTGGTAAGAGGCTAATCCGACGTATTTTGTGACGAGAAATCGAATGGCGCAAACCGCGTTGCTCTCCGACCAATACTTTTGGCTGTAGCCACAGTTGAATGATCATTGATGTCATAGTCACGTGCCCAACAACGGCTATTACTCCATGGAAACCAGGGAAATTTGCAATTTTTTAACAGCTGCCGATGCCTGGCCCAATTCCGCATCTATTAGAACCTTATAGAAGTGTTTCAGTGATTAGTTGTACTTTTTACAGCAGACTGTATCTAGTACATTGTGTTTTTTATGTACGAATGGTGTGGTTTTTCTACACGTAGATAAAGACATTGAGATTGTCTTGGACTTAGAAGTAAGACAATTGCTGAGTGAGTTAAATGGGCTTTGCCCAAAGATTTGACGTCTTCTGGGCTACCGAAGGGCACATAACTTATAGTCAAAAGTTGAATATAGTAATGACCAGTCGCGATGGTACATAGTACAGTGTAGCCGAATTCAATTAACAAAAAGACCAGGCAAAAATGCAAAAGTAGAAAAAATGTTCCAGTGCTGCTGGTAAGAGGCTAATCCGACGTATTTTGTGACGAGAAATCGAATGGTGCAAACCGCGTTGCACTCCGACCATTACTTTTGGCTGTAGCTACAATTGAATGATCATTGATGTTTTAGTCACGTGCCCAGCAACGGCTCTTACTCCATGGAAACCAGGGAAATTTGCAATTTTTTAAACAGCTGCCGATGCCTGGGCCAATTCTGCATCTTTTAGCACCTTATTGATGTGGTTCAGTCATCAGTTGTACTTTTTACAGCAGACTGTATCTAGTACATTGTGTTTTTTATGTACGAATGGTGTGGTTTTTCTACACGTAGATAAAGACATTGAGATTGTCATGGACTTAGAAGTAAGACAAATGCTGGATGAGTTAAATGGGCTCAGCCCAAAGATTTGACGTCTTCTGAGGTACCGAAGGGCACATAACTTATAGTCAAAAGTTGAACATAGTAATGACGAGTCGCGATGGTACATAGTACAGTGTAGCCGATTTCCATTAACAAAAAGACCAGGCAAAAATGCAAAAGTGGAAAAACTGTTCCAGTGCTGCTGGTAAGAGGCTAATCCGGCGTAATTTGTGACGAGAAATCGAATGGTGCAAACCGCGTTGCTCTCCGACCAATACTTTTGACTGTAGCCACAATTGAATGATCATTGATGTCATAGTCACGTGCCCAACAACGGCTCTTACTCCATGGAAACCAGGGAAATTTGCAATTTTTTAAACAGCTGCCGATGCCTGGCCCAATTCCGCATCTTTTGGCACCTTATTTATGTGGGTCAGTGTTTAAGTGTACTTTTTACAGCAGACTGTATCTAGTACTTTGTGTTTTTTATGTACGAATGGTGTGGTTTTTCTACACGTAGATAAAGACATTGAGATTGTCTTGGACTTAGAAGTAAGACAATTGCTGGGTGAGTTAAATGGGCTTAGCCCAAAGATTTGACGTCTTCTGGGCTACCGAAGGGCACATAACGTATAGTTAAAAGTTGAATATAGTAACGACCAGTCGCGATTGTGCATAGTACAGTGTATCCGATTTCAATTAACAAAAAGACCAGGCAAAAATGCAAAAGTGGAAAAACTGATCCAGTGCTGCTGGTAAGAGGCTAATCCGACGTATTTTGTGACGAAAAATCGAATGGTGCAAACCGCGTTGCTCTCCGACCAACACTTTTGGCTGTAGCGACAATTGAATGATCATTGATGTCATAGTCACGTGCCCAGCAACGGCTATTACTCTATGGAAACCAGGGAAATTTGCAATTTTTTAACAGCTGCCGATGCCTGGCCCAATTCCGCATCTATTAGAACCTTATAGAAGTGTTTCAGTGATTAGTTGTACTTTTTACAGCAGACTGTATCTAGTACATTGTGTTTTTTATGTACGAATGGTGTGGTTTTTCTACACGTAGATAAAGACATTGAGATTGTCTTGGACTTAGAAGTAAGACAATTGCTGAGTGAGTTAAATGGGCTTAGCCCAAAGATTTGACGTCTTCTGGGTTACCGAAGGGCACATAACTTATAGTCAAAAGTTGAATATAGTAATGACCAGTCGCGATGGTACATAGTACAGTGTAGCCGAATTCAATTAACAAAAAGACCAGGCAAAAATGCAAAAGTAGAAAACCTGTTCCAGTGCTGCTGGTAAGAGGCTAATCCGACGTATTTTGTGACGAGAAATCGAATGGTGCAAACCGCGTTGCACTCCGACCAATACTTTTGGCTGTAGCCACAATTGAATGATCATTGATGTCATAGTCACGTGCCCAGCAACGGCTCTTACTCCATTGAAACCAGGGAAATTTGCCATTTTTTAAACAGCTGCCGATGCCTGGCCCAATTCCGCATCTTTTGGCACCTTATTTATGTGGGTCAGTGTTTAAGTGTACTTTTTACAGCAGACTGTATCTAGTACTTTGTGTTTTTTATGTACGAATGGTGTGGTTTTTCTACACGTAGATAAAGACATTGAGATTGTCTTGGACTTAGAAGTAAGACAATTGCTGGGTGACTTAAATGGGCTTAGCCCAAAGATTTGACGTCTTCTGGGCTACCAAAGGGCACATAACTTATAGTCAAAAGTTGAATATAGTAATTACCAGTCGCGATTGTACACTGTACAGTGTAGCCGATTTCAATTAACAAAAATACCAGGCAAAAATGCAAAAGTGGAAAAACTGTTCCAGTCCTGCTGGTAAGAGGCTAATCCGGCGTAATTTGTGACGAGAAATCGAATGGTGCAAACCGCGTTGCTCTCCGACCAATACTTTTGACTGTAGCCACAATTGAATGATCATTGATGTCATAGTCACGTGCCCAACAACGGCTCTTACTCCATGGAAACCAGGGAAATTTGCAATTTTTTAAACAGCTGCCGATGCCTGGCCCAATTCCGCATCTTTTGGCACCTTATTTATGTGGGTCAGTGTTTAAGTGTACTTTTTACAGCAGACTGTATCTAGTACTTTGTGTTTTTTATGTACGAATAGTGTGGTTTTTCTACACGTAGATAAAGACATTGAGATTGTCTTGGACTTAGAAGTAAGACAATTGCTGGGTGAGTTAAATGAGCCTAGCCCAAAGATTTGACGTCTTCTGGGCTACCGAAGGGCACATAACGTATAGTTAAAAGTTGAATATAGTAACGACCAGTCGCGATTGTACATAGTACAGTGTATCCGGTTTCAAATTAACAAAAAGACCAGGCAAAAATGCAAAAGTGGAAAAACTGATCCAGTGCTGCTGGTAAGAGGCTAATACGACGTATTTTGTGACGAAAAATCGAATGGTGCAAACCGCGTTGCTCTCCGACCATTACTTTTGGCTGTAGCGACAATTGAATGATCATTGATGTCATTGTCACGTGCCCAGCAACGGCTCTTACTCCATGGAAACCAGGGAAATTTGCAATTTTTTAAACAGCTGCCGATGCCTGGGCCAATTCCGCATCTTTTAGAACTTTATTGATGTGGTTCAGTGATCAGTTGTACTTTTTACAGCAGACTGTATCTAGTACTTTGTGTTTTTTATGTACAAATGGTGTGGTTTTTCTACACGTAGATAAAGACATTGAGATTGTCTTGGACTTAGAAGTAAGACAATTGCTGGGTGAGTTAAATGGGCTTTGCCCAAAGATTTGACGTCTTCTGGGCTACCGAAGGGCACATAACTTATGGTCAAAAGTTGAATATAGTAATGACCATTCGCGATTGTACATAGTACAGTGTATCCGATTTCAAATTAACAAAAAGACCAGGCAAAAATGCAAAAGCGGAAAAACTGTTCCAGTGCTGCTGGTAAGAGGCTAATCCGACGTATTTTGTGACGAGAAATCGAATGGTGCAAACCGCGTTGCTCTCCGACCAACACTTTTGGTTGTAGCCACAATTGAATGATCATTGATGTCATAGTCACGTGCCCAGCAACGGCTCTTACTCCATGGAAACCAGGGAAATTTGCAATTTTTTAAACAGCTGCCGATGCCTGGCCCAATTCCGGATCTATTAGAACCTTATAGAAGTGTTTCAGTGATTAGATGTACTCTTTACAGCAGACTGTATCTAGTACATTGTGTTTTTTATGTACGAATGGTGTGGTTTTTCTACACGTAGATAAAGACATTGAGATTGTCATGGACTTAGAAGTAAGACAATTGCTGGGTGACTTAAATGGGCTTAGCCCAAAGATTTGACGTCTTCTGGGCTACCGAAGGGCACATAACTTATAGTCAAAAGTTGAATATAGTAATGACCAGTCGCGATTGTACATAGTACAGTGTATCCGATTTCAAATTAACAAAAAGACCAGGCAAAAATGCAAAAGTAGAAAAACTGTTCCAGTGCTGCTGGTAAAAGGCTAATCCGACGTATTTTGTGACGAGAAATCGAATGGTACAAACCGCGTTGCTCTCCGACCAATACTTTTGGCTGTAGCGACAATTGAATGATCATTGATGTCATAGTCACGTGCCCAGCAACGGCTATTACTCTTTGGAAACCAGGGAAATTTGCAATTTTTTAACAGCTGCCGATGCCTGGCCCAATTCCGCATCTATTAGAACCTTATAGAAGTGTTTCAGTGATTAGTTGTACTTTTTACAGCAGACTGTATCTAGTACATTGTGTTTTTTATGTACGAATGGTGTGGTTTTTCTACACGTAGATAAAGACATTGAGATTGTCTTGGACTTAGAAGTAAGACAATTGCTGAGTGAGTTAAATGGGCTTAGCCCAAAGATTTGACGTCTTCTGGGCTACCGAAGGGCACATAACTTATAGTCAAAAGTTGAATATAGTAATGACCAGTCGCGATGGTACATAGTACAGTGTAGCCGAATTCAATTAACAAAAAGACCAGGCAAAAATGCAAAAGTAGAAAACCTGTTCCAGTGCTGCTGGTAAGAGGCTAATCCGACGTATTTTGTGACGAGAAATCGAATGGTGCAAACCGCGTTGCACTCCGACCAATACTTTTGGCTGTAGCCACAATTGAATGATCATTGATGTCATAGTCACGTGCCCAGCAACGGCTCTTACTCCATTGAAACCAGGGAAATTTGCCATTTTTTAAACAGCTGCCGATGCCTGGCCCAATTCCGCATCTTTTGGCACCTTATTTATGTGGGTCAGTGTTTAAGTGTACTTTTTACAGCAGACTGTATCTAGTACTTTGTGTTTTTTATGTACGAATGGTGTGGTTTTTCTACACGTAGATAAAGACATTGAGATTGTCTTGGACTTAGAAGTAAGACAATTGCTGGGTGAGTTAAATGGGCTAAGCCCAAAGATTTGACGTCTTCTGGGCTACCAAAGGGCACATAACTTATAGTCAAAAGTTGAATATAGTAATTACCAGTCGCGATTGTACATTGTACAGTGTAGCCGATTTCAATTAACAAAAATACCAGGCAAAAATGCAAAAGTGGAAAAACTGTTCCAGTGCTGCTGGTAAGAGGCTAATCCGACGTATTTTGTGACGAGAAATCGAATGGTGCAAACCGCGTTGCTCCCCGACCAACACTTTTGGTTGTAGCCACAATTGAATGATCATTGATGTCATAGTCACGTGCCCAGCAACGGCTCTTACTCCATGGAAACCAGGGAAATTTGCAATTTTTTAACAGCTGCCGATGCCTGGCCCAATTCCGGATCTATTAGAACCTTATAGAAGTGTTTCAGTGATTAGTTGTACTCTTTACAGCAGACTGTATCTAGTACATTGTGTTTTTTATGTACAAATGGTGTGGTTTTTCTACACGTAGATAAAGACATTGAGATTGTCATGGACTTAGAAGTAAGACAATTGCTGGGTGAGTTAAATGGGCTTAGCCCAAAGATTTGACGTCTTCTGGGCTACAGAAGGGCACATAACTTATAGTCAAAAGTTGAATATAGTAATGACCAGTCGCGATTGTACATAGTACAGTGTATCCGATTTCAAATTAACAAAAAGACCAGGCAAAAATGCAAAAGTAGAAAAACTGTTCCAGTGCTGCTGGTAAAAGGCTAATCCGACGTATTTTGTGACGAGAAATCGAATGGTACAAACCGCGTTGCTCTCCGACCAATACTTTTGGCTGTAGCGACAATTAAATGATCATTGATGTCATAGTCACGTGCCCAGCAACGGCTATTACTCTTTGGAAACCAGGGAAATTTGCAATTTTTTAACAGCTGCCGATGCCTGGCCCAATTCCGCATCTATTAGAACCTTATAGAAGTGTTTCAGTGATTAGTTGTACTTTTTACAGCAGACTGTATCTAGTACATTGTGTTTTTTATGTACGAATGGTGTGGTTTTTCTACACGTAGATAAAGACATTGAGATTGTCTTGGACTTAGAAGTAAGACAATTGCTGAGTGAGTTAAATGGGCTTAGCCCAAAGATTTGACGTCTTCTGGGCTACCGAAGGGCACATAACTTATAGTCAAAAGTTGAATATAGTAATGACCAGTCGCGATGGTACATAGTACAGTGTAGCCGAATTCAATTAACAAAAAGACCAGGCAAAAATGCAAAAGTAGAAAACCTGTTCCAGTGCTGCTGGTAAGAGGCTAATCCGACGTATTTTGTGACGAGAAATCGAATGGTGCAAACCGCGTTGCACTCCGACCAATACTTTTGGCTGTAGCCACAATTGAATGATCATTGATGTCATAGTCACGTGCCCAGCAACGGCTCTTACTCCATTGAAACCAGGGAAATTTGCCATTTTTTAAACAGCTGCCGATGCCTGGCCCAATTCCGCATCTTTTGGCACCTTATTTATGTGGGTCAGTGTTTAAGTGTACTTTTTACAGCAGACTGTATCTAGTACTTTGTGTTTTTTATGTACGAATGGTGTGGTTTTTCTACACGTAGATAAAGACATTGAGATTGTCTTGGACTTAGAAGTAAGACAATTGCTGGGTGAGTTAAATGGGCTAAGCCCAAAGATTTGACGTCTTCTGGGCTACCAAAGGGCACATAACTTATAGTCAAAAGTTGAATATAGTAATTACCAGTCGCGATTGTACATTGTACAGTGTAGCCGATTTCAATTAACAAAAATACCAGGCAAAAATGCAAAAGTGGAAAAACTGTTCCAGTGCTGCTGGTAAGAGGCTAATCCGACGTATTTTGTGACGAGAAATCGAATGGTGCAAACCGCGTTGCTCCCCGACCAACACTTTTGGTTGTAGCCACAATTGAATGATCATTGATGTCATAGTCACGTGCCCAGCAACGGCTCTTACTCCATGGAAACCAGGGAAATTTGCAATTTTTTAACAGCTGCCGATGCCTGGCCCAATTCCGGATCTATTAGAACCTTATAGAAGTGTTTCAGTGATTAGTTGTACTCTTTACAGCAGACTGTATCTAGTACATTGTGTTTTTTATGTACGAATGGTGTGGTTTTTCTACACGTAGATAAAGACATTGAGATTGTCATGGACTTAGAAGTAAGACAATTGCTGGGTGAGTTAAATGGGCTTAGCCCAAAGATTTGACGTCTTCTGGGCTACAGAAGGGCACATAACTTATAGTCAAAAGTTGAATATAGTAATGACCAGTCGCGATTGTACATAGTACAGTGTATCCGATTTCAAATTAACAAAAAGACCAGGCAAAAATGCAAAAGTGGAAAAACTGTTCCAGTGCTGCTGGTAAAAGGCTAATCCGACGTATTTTGTGACGAGAAATCGAATGGTGCAAACCGCGTTTCTCTCCGACCAACACTTTTGGCTGTAGCGACAATTGAATGATCATTGATGTCATAGTCACGTGCCCAGCAACGGCTATTACTCCATGGAAACCAGGGAAATTTGCAATTTTTTAACAGCTGCCGATGCCTGGCCCAATTCCGCATCTATTAGAACCTTATAGAAGTGTTTCAGTGATTAGTTGTACTTTTTACAGCAGACTGTATCTAGTACATTGTGTTTTTTATGTACGAATGGTGTGGTTTTTCTACACGTAGATAAAGACATTGAGATTGTCTTGGACTTAGAAGTAAGACAATTGCTGAGTGAGTTAAATGGGCTTAGCCCAAAGATTTGACGTCTTCTGGGCTACCGAAGGGCACATAACTTATAGTCAAAAGTTGAATATAGTAATGACCAGTCGCGATGGTACATAGTACAGTGTAGCCGAATTCAATTAACAAAAAGACCAGGCAAAAATGCAAAAGTAGAAAACCTGTTCCAGTGCTGCTGGTAAGAGGCTAATCCGACGTATTTTGTGACGAGAAATCGAATGGTGCAAACCGCGTTGCACTCCGACCAATACTTTTGGCTGTAGCCACAATTGAATGATCATTGATGTCATAGTCACGTGCCCAACAACGGCTCTTACTCCATTGAAACCAGGGAAATTTGCCATTTTTTAAACAGCTGCCGATGCCTGGCCCAATTCCGCATCTTTTGGCACCTTATTTATGTGGGTCAGTGTTTAAGTGTACTTTTTACAGCAGACTGTATCTAGTACATTGTGTTTTTTATGTACGAATGGTGTGGTTTTTCTACACGTAGATAAAGACATTGAGATTGTCTTGGACTTAGAAGTAAGACAATTGCTGAGTGAGTTAAATGGGCTTAGCCCAAAGATTTGACGTCTTCTGGGCTACCGAAGGGCACATAACTTATAGTCAAAAGTTGAATATAGTAATGACCAGTCGCGATGGTACATAGTACAGTGTAGCCGAATTCAATTAACAAAAAGACCAGGCAAAAATGCAAAAGTAGAAAACCTGTTCCAGTGCTGCTGGTAAGAGGCTAATCCGACGTATTTTGTGACGAGAAATCGAATGGTGCAAACCGCGTTGCACTCCGACCAATACTTTTGGCTGTAGCCACAATTGAATGATCATTGATGTCATAGTCACGTGCCCAACAACGGCTCTTACTCCATTGAAACCAGGGAAATTTGCCATTTTTTAAACAGCTGCCGATGCCTGGCCCAATTCCGCATCTTTTGGCACCTTATTTATGTGGGTCAGTGTTTAAGTGTACTTTTTACAGCAGACTGTATCTAGTACTTTGTGTTTTTTATGTACGAATGGTGTGGTTTTTCTACACGTAGATAAAGACATTGAGATTGTCTTGGACTTAGAAGTAAGACAATTGCTGGGTGACTTAAATGGGCTTAGCCCAAAGATTTGACGTCTTCTGGGCTACCAAAGGGCACATAACTTATAGTCAAAAGTTGAATATAGTAATTACCAGTCGCGATTGTACATTGTACAGTGTAGCCGATTTCAATTAACAAAAAGACCAGGCAAAAATGCAAAAGTGGAAAAACTGTTCCAGTGCTGCTGGTAAGAGGCTAATCCGACGTATTTTGTGACGAGAAATCGAATGGTGCAAACCGCGTTGCTCTCCGACCAATACTTTTGGCTGTAGCGACAATTGAATGATCATTGATGTCATAGTCACGTGCCCAGCAACGGCTCTTACTCCATGGAAACCAGGGAAATTTGCAATTTTTTAAACAGCTGCCGATGCCTGGCCCAATTCCGCATCTTTTAGAACCTAATTGATGTGGGTCAGTGTTCAATTGTACTTTTTACAGCAGACTGTATCTAGTACTTTGTGTTTTTTATGTACAAATGGTGTGGTTTTTCTACACGTAGATAAAGACATTGAGATTGTCATGGACTTAGAAGTAAGACAAATGCTGGATGAGTTAAATGGGCTTAGCCCAAAAATTTGACGTCTTCTGGGCTACAGAAGGGCACATAACTTATAGTCAAAAGTTGAATATAGTAATGACCATTCGCGATTGTACATAGTACAGTGTATCCGATTTCAAATTAACAAAAAGACCAGGCAAAAATGCAAAAGTGGAAAAACTGATCCAGTGCTGCTGGTAAGAGGCTAATCCGACGTATTTTGTGACGAGAAATCGAATGGTGCAAACCGCGTTGCTCCCCGACCAACACTTTTGGTTGTAGCCACAATTGAATGATCATTGATGTCATAGTCACGTGCCCAGCAACGGCTCTTACTCCATGGAAACCAGGGAAATTTGCAATTTTTTAACAGCTGCCGATGCCTGGCGCAATTCCGGATCTATTAGAACCTTATAGAAGTGTTTCAGTGATTAGTTGTACTCTTTACAGCAGACTGTATCTAGTACATTGTGTTTTTTATGTACGAATGGTGTGGTTTTTCTACACGTAGATAAAGACATTGAGATTGTCATGGACTTAGAAGTAAGACAATTGCTGGGTGAGTTAAATGGGCTTAGCCCAAAGATTTGACGTCTTCTGGGCTACAGAAGGGCACATAACTTATAGTCAAAAGTTGAATATAGTAATGACCAGTCGCGATTGTACATAGTACAGTGTATCCGATTTCAAATTAACAAAAAGACCACGCAAAAATGCAAAAGTATAAAAACTGTTCCAGTGCTGCTGGTAAAAGGCTAATCCGACGTATTTTGTGACGAGAAATCGAATGGTGCAAACCGCGTTGCTCTCCGACCAACACTTTTGGCTGTAGCGACAATTGAATGATCATTGATGTCATAGTCACGTGCCCAGCAACGGCTATTACTCCATGGAAACCAGGGAAATTTGCAATTTTTTAACAGCTGCCGATGCCTGGCCCAATTCCGCATCTATTAGAACCTTATAGAAGTGTTTCAGTGATTAGTTGTACTTTTTACAGCAGACTGTATCTAGTACATTGTGTTTTTTATGTACGAATGGTGTGGTTTTTCTACACGTAGATAAAGACATTGAGATTGTATTGGACTTAGAAGTAAGACAATTGCTGGGTGAGTTAAATGGGGCTTAGCCCAAAGATTTGACGTCTTCTGGGCTACCGAAGGGCACATAACTCATAGTCAAAAGTTAAATATAGTATTGACCAGTCGCGATGGTACATAGTACAGTGTAGCCGAATTCAATTAACAAAAAGACCAGGCTAAAATGCAAAAGAAGAAAACCTGTTCCAGTGCTGCTGGTAAGAGGCTAATCCGACGTATTTTGTGACGAGAAATCGAATGGTGCAAACCGCGTTGCACTCCGACTAATACTTTTGGCTGTAGCCACAATTGAATGATCATTGATGTCATAGTCACGTGCCCAGCAACGGCTCTTACTCCATTGAAACCAGGGAAATTTGCCATTTTTTAAACAGCTGCCGATGCCTGGCCCAATTCCGCATCTTTTGGCACTTTATTTATGTGGGTCAGTGTTTAAGTGTACTTTTTACAGCAGACTGTATCTAGTACTTTGTGTTTTTTATGTACGAATGGTGTGGTTTTTCTACACGTAGATAAAGACATTGAGATTGTCTTGGACTTAGAAGTAAGACAATTGCTGGGTGACTTAAATGGGCTTAGCCCAAAGATTTGACGTCTTCTGGGCTACCAAAGGGCACATAACTTATAGTCAAAAGTTGAATATAGTAATTACCAGTTGCGATTGTACATTGTACAGTGTAGCCGATTTCAATTAACAAAAAGACCAGGCAAAAATGCAAAAGTGGAAAAACTGTTCCAGTGCTGCTGGTAAGAGGCTAATCCGACGTATTTTGTGACGAGAAATCGAATGGTGCAAACCGCGTTGCTCTCCGACCAATACTTTTGGCTGTAGCGACAATTGAATGATCATTGATGTCATAGTCACGTGCCCAGCAACGGCTCTTACTCCATGGAAACCAGGGAAATTTGCCATTTTTTAAACAGCTGCCGATGCCTGGCCCAATTCCGCATCTTTTAGAACCTTATTGATGTGGGTCAGTGTTCAATTGTACTTTTTACAGCAGACTGTATCTAGTACTTTGTGTTTTTTATGTACAAATGGTGTGCTTTTTCTACACGTAGATAAAGACATTGAGATTGTCATGGACTTAGAAGTAAGACAAATGCTGGATGAGTTAAATGGGCTTAGCCCAAAAATTTGACGTCTTCTGGGCTACAGAAGGGCACATAACTTATAGTCAAAAGTTGAATATAGTAATGACCATTCGCGATTGTACATAGTACAGTGTATCCGATTTCAAATTAACAAAAAGACCAGGCAAAAATGCAAAAGTGGAAAAACTGATCCAGTGCTGCTGGTAAGAGGCTAATCCGACGTATTTTGTGACGAGAAATCGAATGGTGCAAACCGCGTTGCTCTCCGACCAACACTTTTGGTTGTAGCCACAATTGAATGATCATTGATGTCATAGTCACGTGCCCAGCAACGGCTCTTACTCCATGGAAACCAGGGAAATTTGCAATTTTTTAACAGCTGCCGATGCCTGGCCCAATTCCGCATCTATTAGAACCTTATAGAAGTGTTTCAGTGATTAGTTGTACTTTTTACAGCAGACTGTATCTAGTACATTGTGTTTTTTATGTACGAATGGTGTGGTTTTTCTACACGTAGATAAAGACATTGAGATTGTCATGGACTTAGAAGTAAGACAATTGCTGGGTGAGTTAAATGGGCTTAGCCCAAAGATTTGACGTCTTCTGGGCTACAGAAGGGCACATAACGTATAGTTAAAAGTTGAATATAGTAATGACCAGTCGCGATTGTACATAGTACAGTGTATCCGATTTCAAATTAACAAAAAGACCAGGCAAAAATGCAAAAGTGGAAAAACTGATCCAGTGCTGATAATAGGAGGCTAATCCGACGTATTTTGTGAGGAAAAATCGAATGGTGCAAACCGCGTTGCTCTCCGACCATTACGTTTGGCTGTAGCCACAATTGAATGATCATTGATGTCATTGTCACGTGCCCAACAACGGCTCTTACTCCATGGAAACCAGGGAAATTTGCCATTTTTTAAACAGCTGCCGATGCCTGGCCCAATTCCGCATCTTTTAGAACCTTATTGATGTAGGTCAGTCATCAGTTGTACTTTTTACAGCAGACTGTATCTAGTACATTGTGTTTTTTATGTACGAATGGTGTGGTTTTTCTACACGTAGAAAAAGACATTGAGATTGTCTTGGACTTAGAAGTAAGACAATTGCTGGGTGAGTTAAATGGGCTTAGCCCAAAGATTTGACGTCTTCTGGGCTACAGAAGGGCACATAACTTATAGTCAAAAGTTGAATATAGTAACGACCAGACGCGATGGTACATAGTACAGTGTATCCGATTTCAATTAACAAAAAGGCCAGGCAAAAATGCAAAAGTGGAAAAACTGTTCCAGTGCTGCTGGTAAGAGGCTAATCCGACGTATTTTGTGACGAGAAATCGAATGGTGCAAACCGCGTTGCTCTCCGACCAATACTTTTGGCTGCAGCGACAATTGAATGATCATTGATGACAAAATCACGTGCCTAGCAACGGCTCTTACTCCATGGAAACCAGGGAAATTTGCAATTTTTTAAACAGCTGCCGATGCCTGGCCCAATTACGCATCTTTTAGCACCTTATTGATGTGGGTCAGTGTTCAATTGTACTTTTTACAGCAGACTGTATCTAGTACCTTGTGTTTTTTATGTACAAATGGTGTGCTTTTTCTACACGTAGATAAAGACATTGAGATTGTCATGGACTTAGAAGTAAGACAAATGCTGGATGAGTTAAATGGGCTTAGCCCAAAAATTTGACGTCTTCTGGGCTACAGAAGGGCACACAACTTATAGTCAAAAGTTGAATATAGTAATGACCAGTCGCGACTGTACATAGTACAGTGTATCCGATTTCAAATTAACAAAAAGACCAGGCAAAAATGCAAAAGTGGAAAAACTGATCCAGTGCTGCTGGTAAGAGGCTAATCCGACGTATTTTGTGACGAGAAATCGAGTGGTGCAAACCGCGTTGCTCTCCGACCATTACTTTTGGCTGTAGCCACAATTGAATGATCATTGATGACAAAATCACGTGTCTAGCAACGGCTCTTACTCCATGGAAACCAGAGAAATTTGCAATTTTTTAACAGCTGCCGATGCCTGGCCCAATTCCGCATCTTTTAGCACCTTATTGATGTGGGTCAGTGTTCAATTTTACTTTTTATAGCAGACTGTATCTAGTTCTTTGTGTTTTTTATGTACAAATGGTGTGCTTTTTCTACACGTAGATAAAGACATTGAGATTGTCTTGGACTTAGAAGTAAGACAAATGCTGGATGAGTTAAATGGGCTTAGCCCAAAAATTTGACGTCTTCTGGGTTACAGAAGGGCACATAACTTATAATCAAAAGTTGAATATAGTAATGACCAGTCGCGATGGTACATAGTACAGTGTAGCCGATTTCCATTAACAAAAAGGCCAGGCAAAAATGCAAAAGTGGAAAAACTGTTCCAGTGCTGTTGGTAAGAGGCTAATCCGACGTATTTTGTGACGAGAAATCGAATGGTGCAAACCGCGTTGCTCTCCGACCATTACTTTTGGCTGTAGCCACAATTGAATGATCATTGATGTCATAGTCACGTGCCCAGCAACGGCTCTTACTCCATGGAAACCAGGGAAATATGCAATTTTTTAAACAGCTGCCGATGCCTGGCCCAATTCCGCATCTATTAGAACCTTATTGATGTGGTTCAGTGATCAGTTGTACTTTTTACAGCAGACTGTATCTAGTACATTGTGTTTTTTATGTACGAATGGTGTGGTTTTTCTACACGTAGATAAAGACATTGAGATTGTCTTGGACTTAGAAGTAAGACAATTGCTGAGTGAGTTAAATGGGCTTAGCCCAAAGATTTGACGTCTTCTGGGCTACAGAAGGGCACATAACTTATAGTCAAAAGTTGAATATAGTAATGACCAGTCGCGATTGTACATAGTACAGTGTAGCCGATTTCAAATAAACAAAAAGACCAGGCAAAAATGCAAAAGTGGAAAAACTGTTCCAGTGCTAATGGTAGGAGGCTAATCCGACGTATTTTGTGACGAGAAATCGAATGGTGCAAACCGTGTTGCTCTCCGACCAAATCTTTTGGCTGTAGCCGCAATTGAATGATCATTGATGTCATAGTCACGTGTCCAGCAACGGCTCTTACTCCATGGAAACCAGGGAAATTTGCCATTTTTTAAACAGCTGCCGATGCCTGGGCCAATTCCGCATCTTTTAGAACCTTATTGATGTAGGTCAGTGATCAGTTGTACTTTTTACAGCAGACTGTATCTAGTACATTGTGTTTTTTATGTACGAATGTTGTGGTTTTTCTACACGTAGATAAAGACATTGAGATTGTCTTGGACTTAGAAGTAAGACAATTGCTGGGTGAGTTAAATGGGCTTAGCCCAAAAATTTGACGTCTTCTGGGCTACCGAAGGGCACATAACTTATAGTCAAAAGTTGAATGTAGTAATTACCAGTCGCGATTGTACATAGTACAGTGTAGCCGATTTCCTTTAACTAAAAGACCAGGCAAAAATGCAAAAGTGGAAAAACTGTTCCAGTGCTGCTAGTAAGAGGCTAATCCGACGTATTTTGTGACGAAAAATCGAATGGTGCAAACCGCGTTGCTCTCCGACCAACACTTTTGGCTGTAGCGACAATTGAATGATCATTGATGACAAAATCACGTGCCTAGCAACGGCTCTTACTCATGGAAACCAGGGAAATTTTCCATTTTTTAAACAGCTGCCGATGCCTGGCCCAATTCCGCATCTTTTAGCACCTTATTGATGTGGGTCAGTGTTCAATTGTACTTTTTACAGCAGACTGTATCTAGTACTTTGTGTTTTTTTATGTACAAATGGTGTGCTTTTTCTACACGTAGATAAAGACATTGAGATTGTCTTGGACTTAGAAGTAAGACAGTTGCTGAGTGAGTTAAATGGGCTTAGCCCAAAGATTTGACGTCTTCTGGCTACCGAAGGGCACATAACGTATAGTTAAAAGTTGAATATAGTAATGACCAGTCGCGATTGTACATAGTACAGTGTAGCAGAATTCAATTAACAAAAAGACCAGGCAAAATGCAAAAGTAGAAAACCTGTTCTAGTGCTGCTGGTAAGAGGCTAATCCGACGTATTTGTGACGAGAAATCGAATGGTGCAAACCGCGTTGCTCTCCGACCAATACTTTTTGGCTGTAGCCACAATTGAATGATCATTGATGTCATAGTCACGTGCCTATCAACGGCTCTTACTCCATGGAAACCAGGGAAATTTGAAATTTTTTAAACAGCTGCCGATGCCTGGGCCCAATTTCGCATCTTTTTAGCACCTTATTGATGTGGGTCAGTGTTCAATTGTACTTTTTACAGCAGACTGTATCTAGTACTTTGTATTTTTTATGTACAAATGGTGTGGTTTTCTACACGTAGATAAAGACATTGAGATTGTCATGGACTTAGAAGTAAGACAAATGCTGGATGAGTTAAATGGGCTTAGCCCAAAAATTTGACGTCTTCTTGGCTACAGAAGGGCACATAACTTATAGTCAAAAGTTGAATATAATAATGACCAGTTGCGATGGTACATAGTACAGTGTAGCCGATTTCCATTAACAAAAAGACCAGGCAAAAATGCAAAAGTGGAAAAACTGTTCCAGTGCTGCTGGTAAGAGGCTAATCCGACGTATTTTTGTGACGAGAAATCGAATGGTGCAAACCGCGTGTCTCTCCGACCAAAACTTTTGGCTGTAGCCACAATTGAATGATCATTGATGTCATAGTCACGTGCCCAGCAACGGCTCTTACTCCATGGAAACCAGGGAAATATGCAATTTTTTAACAGCTGCGATGCCTGGCCCAATTCCGCATCTATTAGAACCTTATAGATGTGGTTCAGTGATCATTTGTACTTTTTACAGCAGACTGTATCTAGTACTTTGTGTTTTTTATGTACGAATGGTGTGGTTTTTCTACACGTAGATAAAGACATTGAGATTGTCTTGGACTTAGAAGTAAGACAATTGCTGGGTGAGTTAAATGGGCTTAGCCCAAAAATTTGACGTCTTCTGGGCTACCGAAGGGCACATAACTTATAGTCAAAAGTTGAATGTAGTAATTACCAGTCGCGATTGTACATAGTACAGTGTAGCCGATTTCCATTAACAAAAAGACCAGGCAAAAATGCAAAAGTGGAAAAACTGTTCCAGTGCTGCTAGTAAGAGGCTAATCCGACGTATTTTGTGACGAAAAATCGAATGGTGCAAACCGCGTTGCTCTCCGACCAATACTTTTGGCTGCAGCGACAATTGAATGATCATTGATGACAAAATCACGTGCCCAGCAACGGCTCTTACTCCATGGAAACCAGGGAAATTTGCCATTTTTTAAACAGCTGCCGATGCCTGGCCCAATTCCTCATCTTTTAGCACCTTATTGATGTGGGTCAGTGTTCAATTGTACTTTTTACAGCAGACTGTATCTAGTACCTTGTGTTTTTTATGTACAAATGGTGTGGTTTTTCTACACGTAAGATAAAGACATTGAGATTGTCATGGACTTAGAAGTAAGACAAATGCTGGATGAGTTAAATGGGTTTAGCCCAAAGATTTGACGTCTTCTGGGCTACCGAAGGGCACATAACTTATAGTCAAAAGTTGAATATAGTAATGACCAGTCGCGATTGTACATAGTACAGTGTATCCGATTTCAAATTAACAAAAAGACCAGGCAAAAATGCAAAAGTGGAAAAACTGATCCAGTGCTGCTGGTAAGAGGCTAATCCGACGTATTTTGTGACGAGAATCGAATGGTGCAAACTGCGTTGCTCTCCGACCATACTTTTGGCTGTAGCCACAATTGAATGAT